>NC_089315.1:7953290-8142905 GCF_036669915.1 Pocillopora verrucosa | reverse complement strand
TCAAGATTCATGGTTCATTGTTTTTTTTTTAGCTCAGTGATTCATGGTTCATTAAAAATTTCCATTTGATTTGTATATTTAATGTTTTAAACTATATTTAAAATTATTTTTTTGCAGACGGATGATGGATGTGAAGGAGGAGTGCGCAAAGTTTGGTGCTGTGAAGGGATTCAAGTTTACTGGTGATTCAAATACAGGATATAAGGTAACCAGGGTGAGGGAGAGTGAAATTGCAATGAGGCTTTAACTTTCATGAGCGAAGGGCGACCACGAAGCGATAAACAATGCAAGTTACCGTGCAATGGTTAGCAGGCAAGGTTTAGGTGATAGATGGCTGCCCGTAGATTAGTGCGTTAGAAGGTACTTACGACTCCACTTCGGCTGTACCACGGGCAAAATACAGCATTTTGAGGGTCATTCGACTCTAAGTTTTCCTCTGTTACTTGTCTAACAGCATCTTAGATGGAGCGCGCGCGCATTGATTTAAGTCAAACGTGTGTAAGAATTTATTATGGCCAATCAGATTAAAGGAAGCGAGAACTCCTTAGGACTGCATGAATTGCCGGGAAAAAGCCAGTAGCAAGCGGTTTTAGTTTAGTATCTATTTAGTTGACAGTATATCGGGTTTTTTCGACCAACTTGGAGATGTAGATTCAGTTATGGAGCATTGCCTTCCGTAATAATAATAAACGACATTCAGTTGAAAATTTCCTCAAAACGCGAATCTTTTAGCCTTTAAAATGCATCATAGTCTGCTTTCTTGCTCTGTAGGTGTTTGTCGAGTTCTCTATGCTGACGACTGCTCGCGGGCCCACAGTGCGCTCACAGGACGGGACTTTAATGGCAGGACAGTCATTACCAGCTTTTATACCATAGATATTATCATATGATTACTTTTGGTGCTGATTACTTTCTGCAAAATATGAACTTATCTTCTATCTGTTTGTGAATTAAGGAAAAAAGAATCTTCATTTGATTTATACAAATTTTTAATCAGAAGTGAACCAAGTTAAACCATATTCTGGTTTGGAAAAAAACATTCCTCTTAAAATGTTTTCTCCTCCGAAGAGTATAAAAGGTATTAGTGGACCTGAGAATGGCCTGTAGGCTTACCTTCATGGGTTAGCAGCCTTTCTAAGAAGAGAATTAATTGTGTCGGCAAACTTGAAGATCATGTATTGTTTCCGTCATGATATCCTAATCCAACCTTCTCACATGGCTGTTTTAAATTGTATTTTCTTCTCCCTCGGCTGCTTAAAAAACTCTGTCGAAAAACCCCATGTAAATAATCCCATTCCCAGGCACTGCTAGGGATCTTTTAACAAATTTTATCTTGTTGGGGGTACTACATAAGGGTCTTGTATTTTCCCTACTTACCTTTTACTGTCATGGCAATTTCTTGAGGTTAATGATTTTTATGGTATTGTTTGATAATTGTAATTAACTTATTAAAGTTTGTTTGGGGAACTCTAAGCTCTCGTATATCTATCTTTTGGTGGGTTGCAACGTAGTTTCTTTAGTACTTAAAGGATTCCCCCGTCGATGTGAAGTTAACTTCCAACCCCAGTTTTACAGACTCTAATGCAGCCTTGGTTACTGTGTTTCATATACTTTCCTTTACCATTATGGGTACTGCGGTACAAAATCTAGACGGTAATTGCGAGTAATTGATCCAGTTCACCCAGCGATTGTTTCTTGATAGCCTTAATATGCATTTACGATAGAACTGTACCCAATTCCAAAGTTGCCAAGATATGACAGTAAGCTATTCTCACTACACTCGAATTGTTTGTAAACCTACGCGTGAAACGCTGCAGCCGTGGTGTTCATAGCACAGAAACTATACGATCCTAAAAGGTACGTGGGACTGAAGAGAGCCTAGCGCATAACAAAGCAAATGCTAGTGTGTTCTTCGTTTTAATAACTAAAGGGTTCTGTTTAATTATCTTAACAACGTGGCCAGGTTCATGGACAGCTCGAGATTGTGTAGGAATAGATAACTCCTAACGTAGCAACTAAGGAATGGATGCAGTTTCTGACGCAAACACATTCTTGAAGAGTTCAAAACAGAAAAAAAAGAGGGTGCAGGCTAACTGGATCCAATTTGTCGGCCTTTTCGTCCTACGGATTGCCCTTCCCTGCCAGTATTGTATGCTTTCATGTATTAGATATAAAAAAATTCGCGTGGATTAAATACCTTGCTCAATTAAATAGTTATTTTCCTGAGAGGTGTTAACAGCTGAAGGGGTCCTATGTTGGAAAAGAGAAATACTGGAAGTAGTCTCACACAAATAAAAATGTTTTGTTGAAATTCTTGGCTTCTTATAGATCAGGTAACGATTGCAGCACAAGCGGACTTTGGTGAATACTCAGCGAGTGTTTCATTTGTTTTTGTGGCCGTTTTAAAGACTTTTTTAATTAGGTGTTAATTGTTAAATAGTTCGCTCTACCACCCGGAGGTGACAATAACCCTTTGTACTCCAGGGACCTTTAAAGGTGTTAATGTAAGCTGGATTTCATTTTGATTCCTTTCCGTCTAATGTTTACGGCACCAACTTTTTTAACTCCTACAGAATGCAATGTGGTGTTGGTTTTTTTTATTTCGCATTTGTGAAACTAGTTCAGGAGGTAACAACTGAAGTTTCAAAGTATGACTTCAAATTTTTTGTATTCAATAGACGCATGCTAGAAAATTGTGCTCCTTTAGGGAGATTTAGCTTTGCAACAATTTTGTCCGCTTTGATAAAAACAATCTGAAAATTGCATATCATTCGTGTGACCGATGTCGATATGTGATATCTTTCCTTTTAAATTCAGTTGGGAAACGAAAGTTCAAGCCAAGTTGCTGTATTACTGCCAGCTGTGAGTCAGAGCAACATTCGCACGACCTTAAGATAATGCCTGTACATTTTAATAACCAAACATGACTGAGTGATGATTTCAAAGTTCGCAAAGGAGTGTGAATGACTAGTCTGTCACGTCGGGGTAATTAAGGGGGACAATGTTTACTTGGAAAAGAAAAGAAACTTCGCTATTTTGCGCTGAGGCGCGCCACACATATTGTCCTCTAAGTTGGTTAAGGACGTCTTTGACAGTCGTTTGACCACAGGAGCAATTCTGACAAGATCAGTCTGATCAGATTTCACGATATCTTTGCGTTATTTTCGATGAAGTTTTCAGTTGTTATTGGAACTATCGGTAGCGCAGAGTGCCACTTTCAATGTCGTTTCGTTCCATAGTCATCAGAAACTAAGGACTTAATTAATAACTCACTCATCCCTGACAGAAACTACCCAAAAAATTGCGCAAAGCCAAGCATGCTAAACTGGTGACGACTGCGCGATATGAGTACTATCGAAGACGAAAACTCTTGGAGAATAAAAGAGACGCATGAATGCTTAGTGTGGACTATATCATAAATCTGATTAACGTGCTGTCTATAAGATATTGACTATGTACCCCTTAAAAAGACGTTTAAATCATTTTGCTTGGTATTGACATTTACAGTGTGCGTTTCATACCAAGCTAACCTTTCTTGCTAAATATTTCATCAATGCCTAATTCCCTATCAGGATCATCCTTCCAGTTCTTGTAAAGGTTTTCTAGGCCTTCGTATGTACCTGGCCTTTTTAGCCTCTTGTAGAAGATCTGTTAACGGCGGTAGGTAGCAGGTAAACAGTCCGAGGTAACCCATCGGGGGGAACATGAAGGTACTGTGTATAATCAGGCTCATCGTCATCTTCACCGTCGTTCACCTTATTCATAGTCGGTTGAGAAAGTCTAGTTTGAATCCTGTCTTTGACTGCAACGAGGTTAACATTACGAGCGAAGAATCGATTTTAGACGAGCCTTGAGGCGAAACGGGACGCAGTCGTTCTGTGTCACCGTTTGTATTTGTGATAGAGACGTTTACCGTTACTCCATCGGTGGAGTTTGCGAGGTTTTGTGCCGCGGGCGACACATCGAGGTTAAGTTTTCTACTGCGCGAATGTTTCTTTTTTCTCTTGGCTTAGAAAAAACTCGCGGTGATGTGAATGATTCGTCGATTTCGTTCTCATCCACTCGTGAAAAATCAGTCCGAGAAGTAAGCTGTGGAGTGGCTGTACTCATGAAGGTAGCGTCGGTAACGACAAACTTTTAAGTCGCGAATCCTGCGCATCATCATTGTTCAAAAGCTGCGCCGATAGAGTTTCCAACCTTCCTTGAGTCGACGTCGAGATGTTTTTGTAGACGCTGCTCTTTGAGACTTTTTCTTCTTGTATTGTTATCGCTGTCAACTTTACCCGGTATTGGCCGCTCGATTATTGTATCTCTCATTTCTAATTTACCTGAGTTTGCGTGATCTCCTCAACTCATGTTTCAGGCGTCGCATCTCGTAGTCAAGCGATTGCAGTTGTGGGACTGCTGTTCCTCCAAGCTACCTTTACGGATTTGCAAGCGGTTTCGGCTCTCTTGTTTAAATGACGAGCTTTGCTGGCGTTATGATCAAGTTGTTGGGAGAAAACAGTATATTGTTGCCACGACGAGGAGTTCTTTCCCATGACGAATTAACGCCGAATGTACTTATGTCGACCCCGTGATTTTATAATAACTATCCGTGAGACAAAGCCATGGTATTTGACAACTCAACGAAAATCTCTGTCGTGTCGAGGGTAGTCGTTTGCATAACAATTCCGTCAGTCGATACAATTTGGTCCCGTCTGTGTGGGAAGTATTTAAGCTATCTCAGTATTAGCATAAGGTACTTAAACGGTCATACACCGCATATACATTGAACAATGCCAAGCGTTTTTTTTCTTTAGTGTCCCACTGGGAAGCCACTGATAGCCAAAGGGCAAATTTCTTTTGTGACAGGGTCATTCTTGAAAATCAAGCAACCGTTTGTTGTTTTGAGGTTGATTGGAAAACCAGATTTACAAACAAAACAATTAGACACATCACAATATTAATCTCACACACGAAGATAACAATACAAATTAATGTTTAGGAAAGTTCACATGGTTCAGTCATCGTAATCATACGATTCTTTGCACTTAGATCAGTTTTCGTCGCTCAAGAGTTGGTTACTTCTTCTTCGTGACCTAGGTAAGGTCTGGCGAGCACACTTTTACGTCATCAATTGGTGGGTTTGAGGATTTAAAGAGGAATGGTGATAGATTAAATGGGTTGTGACAGCTTTTATTGTTGTTTCAGCTGAAATAATGAATTAAAGCCAAAAGGCTGTGAGGATTTTAATACAATTATTAGGATAAGAAATTGTACGCCGTCTTTCAAACATCAAGGATTACCAGTCTTTTTTCAATAAATAATTCCTTTACGTTTTTTTCATGAGTATTGGAAACTGGCCACGGCATTTTGGTGTTACATTACGCATTTCGTCGAAAGCACAACATTTTCAAAGCCTTCCAGGGTTCTAAAAACACTGCAGGGTGTACCGGTATTAGTTGACACAGTAGTTTCCAAGTTATCTATTCCCCGCAGAGGTCGCAAAAATCGTCCATTAGAGTTCCGTGATCAGAGCCGTGGAATGGATCGGCCTCTTAGAGCAAATTTTATTCCAAACAATCGTTGTTTGGTTTCTTTTTGCATCGGAGTGTTGTGATACCGCAAAAATCCCACAAGGGGGCACGTAAACATTCTTGTCGACCTTGATTCGATTTAAATCGTCAAAAGGAGTGAGGTCATTCAACGGAATGTTGATTAGCAGATTACTATAAAAAACAGTAACGATCAAAGTATCTCGTGTTTGCACCAGACAAAGGCAGCAAACTGTGAGGATCGAACCTATCGTACAGAGCGCTTTTCAATTGAATGTCATAAAACCAAAATCAAAACAACCACAACAGCCAATCATAGCGAGGAATATATCTCGAGGAGCCAATGAGAAATTGAAGTAAAAACAAGCAAACTGCCTGAGGCGCGGGAAAACGCGAGTGACCAAGTCGGGATTGGTCTTAGTTTGCATCTGATTGGTTGAGGAAAGTGGCGCCAGTCACATAATAAAGTGAAGCAAAGAAAAAGCAATCCTGGATTAATTTCGATACTTAATTGAAAATGTCTTTTTCGCAAATAAACACAGGTCACGGTCTTTCCACCCAGTGAATAGTTAAGCCTACATTTTTCGAGTCAGTCATCCGTTTGAATTTTCCCATCATGCCAGAGCTACCTTAGGGGCGGTTCGCTACATGTGCTCTGGTTTCCTGTGGTTAATTGCGCTCGGTTTTTTTAGCAAGTTCCATCGTTTTTACACGCAATCGGTTGTTAAAGAACGCAGTGGGTGTGGGCCAGACATCTAACATTGAATTGGGTTTTAGTGTTTTATCGGTTTCTCGATTTTAACTTATTGATAGGGCTCCTTTTTTGCTCCACTGCCTGTTGACAAAGTACTCAATAGTCGAGTCTTAAGATACAAAATATTTCACCTCAACCCCTGGGAGCAGGAAAAAAATTTAGCTATTTAGTGTAAATCAGTTCTGTTTCGCGAATGTTTGATTCCTGGTAATCGCAAATCAATCTCCCGCCTGTTGATTAGTAAATAGTCTCGGTACTGACTTATCTTTCAGTAGTAAGGACTTTTGAAAATGCTCATTCTATTTGCTCCGCTCTTTTCTTAAGCTTTCACAGCGACCCTAGTAAGCTTATAGGCTAGTGTTGGATACACGGATATTAATCCACACATCCCTGCATGGGACAGACCAATAAACTAGGAAATACAAGAGAGATCAAAGCAGCTTTAATTATATTTTATTTCCACAACTGAATCAAGCGTCTGATGGCCAAGAAGGACAACGCGTTAGACTTTCAAGGCAGATGACATTTCACATGGCGCATGCTCAACTATGTCTGTTTAAGTCTTTCGATCACTCCAGTATTCAAATGGTGCTTGCTTACTGGGTCTGAGCAAGAGATTAAAATCTCTTGTTCTAAGTCGGGTTTTTCATTGTGCATAATCAACTGAATGCGGCAACAGTAGCTTGTCGAAAGCCTCAGGTGGGTTGCTTAATATCATGCTGTTAGTTCTTTGATATAGCGTTAGAAAATTAAAGTTACTAAAAATCATCATAATTGCTACGTACTCAATGGCTAAATACAGTCTAAATACCTCAATAAATTTGATTATAGTGCTGATGATAATCGATAATTGTGTTCGGAATTACATAGGCATAATCAGAACAAACACAGGATTATCTTTTCCGCGTGGATTATCAGTCAAAAGCTGGTATTAAAATACCGCAGCGTCAAAATTTAGTCAAGATATCTGAAAAGCAATTTAGACTTATCGCAATCCTTTCATTAGGAACGTTTTATAAAGGCTCGACTTCGTTCACCCCTGCCATGAGGCGGTAGGGCATCCAACTTTTTCCCAGGATGTTTCCTAACTCTAAAAGAAAGGCCCAGAGAACGAGATTGACGAGCATCAGAAATGGAAGGGGCATATCAAATAGTGGCTCATAATCACCGAATCGTCCGTGGCTACGTTTGATGAAAATAAAACACAACTTGATATGTTTTTGATGCTTAGTCAACGACCTTACAAGAGAGATAACATTTAAAGATTTCTACAACGTAACATGAAATTAATCTTGCAACGCATCTACCGAAATTGTAGCCACCTAGATAATGGAAAAAAATTTGGGGTAAAACTGAAATATATAGGTTCAAAGTCTTTTTAAAACCCAGCCGATCAAAATAACGGATACAGGAGAACGAAATCTTCTTGAGCCGTCATGATATCAATTTTAAACCACTGGTACTTTCCTATTTAAGCATGTTCGTGATTGTGATAGTACTAATTGGAAGAATTGTATGCTACACAAGTTCAGTTACCGCTGGTTCGTCGGCTAATTTAGAAAAATAAATGCAGACAAAAGCCACTTCGGTTCGAATCATCGCGTGCTATGAAAAGAGCCTTTCAAATAGTCTCCTGTCGGGTGGCTCCGTTTTAAGAGGGCCCCAATTGGGGTAAACGCAAGCTGTAAACGGCCAAAAACTCTAGCCGTTAGGCGTAAAAATTTTTCATCGACAACCTCTTTCAAAAACCCAGCCACTACTACGAGGGACTAGAAGGAAATTTCTCCTTACAATGTCAATACATTCTCAAAGAGAAAGGTTAAGAGATGAAACAAAAATATCAAGTAGGGGATACTGTTTGATTAAACACCAAATTTTCGGAGCTGTCTGGCAGACAGTGCAGAGAATTTGTATTTGGATCTTGAGAGTGAACGTGAAAAGACAAGAGTCCAGTACTGGGTATTGACTGGTTTACACTTGTTCCATTTCCACTGCCGTCTCTATTTCCCGCCTTCCTTTTATGCAAGACTTCCTGAGGATTGCGAGGAGTGCGATCATCAAACCAAGAGCGACAAGTGGGCCGAGTATTGACATGATAACTTCCGTGTAGGTCAGAAACACTACTGAGAAGAGAGAAAAAGAAAAGCAGCTTAGCTCTAGGAAATTCTATTCTGCATAAATCAATGGGCCATTTATAGTTGTGTACTTAGTTGCCAAGCCTTTGATTTGGAGTGAGGCTAAAGGTTACCTGCTGTGATAGAGACCAGTATTTAGTTTGCATGATTACGAAGTAGTTTACATTGAAAAGCAGCAAGGTTTGTGTCAAAACAAGGTCAACTTAGCCTCATTCCTGTTCAAAGGCTAGGCAACCAAGCATACAACTGTAAAATGGACTATTTTCAATTGGGTGTCGAAAGTTATCCAGGCTTGCAATTTTTGCTTTGCTTTGCTCTGTGATTGGTCCAGAAAACTCGCAACACTCTGCCAACCAATAAGATGAAAAACTAGAACCAATCATGTCTTGGTCGCCCAGGTTTTCCCGCTCTCTATAATTGCATGGGCGGTTTGCTTGTTTTTTCTTTGAGTTCCCATTGGTTCCCAGGGTATTTCCTTTCTTTATTCTCATTGGGCGGTTGTAATTACTTTCGTTTTGGTTTTACGACACTCAATCGAAAAGTTCTTTAAAGAATCGTGAATGCTTAATGTTTGCAGCCGATTAATAGGTCCAAGTCGAAGCGCTGAGTGGGAAATTACGTCGTATCATAGACCTTGAGGAATCCGCGCTTTTTTAACTTTTCAGTTTTCTCCGCCTGGGGGCATAAATGAGTGCCGCGAGGAAGACTTAAAGGAATTTTGAATAACTTCAGTTGATTAAGGGGGAACTTTTAATACTGGTAGTTGCTGAATGCGTTGAGAAACAGATCTGTTCTGGCGGTTCTCACTTCGATCTTTTGTATATACTTCACCATTTTTGCTGGTTTGCTACAAGGGAACTGAGCTTTCTCGAAGCCAGTGGGGGGTACTATTGATTGTCTTAACCCTTTGACCCCCAGGAGTGACTATCATCTAATTTCTCCTTACAATATTACCCCTGAATCAAACATTAGGGTAACGAGAATAAAGGAAATGATCACCTATCAAAGAAACTCTTGTTTGTTAAACAAATTCTCTTTGTTAGAACCTAAAGAAATGTACAACGAACAGTGTGGAAAATATGCATACTGATGTTAGGGTGTGAAGGGTCAATATCCATCTCGTTAGAACTAGTTAAATATAAAAAATCCTCAGGGTTTCTACACTCACTTTCATCTGTGTTTGTGCTCGAAAATTCCGATGAAGCTTCCTGTTTTGTTACGTAGGTTTGGCTGCTGTAACAAGAGGTTAGGTTAGATCAAGTTAGTCATTGGTATAACCAGAGCTCTTCACTTGGAAAGGAATCCTGAAAGTCCTATCAGAGAAATTTTAGGAAATAAAATATTGCTGGAAATACAGGACGTGCATCGTTTAGGAAGGCCCTTTTTTAAAGTTTAGCCGATAAGGAAGGGATGTAATCTCCGACTTAGCTTTGTCACTCGCTATGGAGATAAACTTTCTCTAATTTAGGTTTACAGACAAAATTAACCGATAGCTAAAGTAGATGCTTCAAAAATGTAAGTTCGTGCCATTTTTTTGTCACCAAAGTGCCAAAACGCGTCATTTATCGTGGTGTGGTTGATTGTTCCTCTCGTCATTACAACTGAACTAACTGCCAGGAGAGCAGAGTCGTCATAAGAGCTCTGGTCATTAACGTTATCGGAAAGAAATGGTTTTAGGACCTGGAGAGTGGTCTCTACTGTAACCCATACAAGGATGCTACACCTCTAAAGGAAACCAAGTCCAAAAGCGGACACTTGCGTCTAAAATCGGACACTTGCGTCTAAATTCGGACACTAGTTTCTGAAATCGGACGCTGAAGTCAAAAACCCGTTGTTAGTGTCCAGAAATAGACACTTGTGTCTAAATGTTGATACCAGTGTCGGGCGCTACTTTTTAAATGCAGACACTAGGGAGTAAATTAGGACACACGTGTCTAAAATCGGACACTAAGTGTCTAAGTTCGAATACTAGAGTCAAATATTGGACACTCCTGTTTAAATTTGGACACTTGATTGAAAAATAGGACAGTGGTGTCTAAAACTGGACAACTGCGTCTGAAATTGGACTCTAATGTTTCTATTGGACACCAGTGTCCAAATTCGGACAGCAGTGTCTAGATGCAGTCTCTGGTGTCTAAAGCAGATACTAACGTTCAAAATCGGACATTTGTGTCTAAAATCGGACACTAGTAACTAAATTTGGACGCTAGTAACCAAAATCAGACATTAATATCTCAAATTTGACACTAGTCTCTAAAATCGAACACTTGGCCTTAAATCGGACACTAGAGTCTAAAAAAAGATACTGGTGTCTAAAATGGGACACTGCCGTCTTAATTCGGACTCTATTGTTTTAATTCAAATACAAAAATCAGACACCTCTGTCTAAATTCGGACACTAGTGCCTAAAATTGGACGCTTCTCTCTAAATTTGGACACTTGTTTACTAGGACCCTGGGGAGTAGGCTTTAGGGTGGTGCCTTTTCGTAATATACCGTTTTGGGGATTACAATACATCGTTTATCGTACTAACCGTTTTCTTTGATTTCCCGATCCCGTTTAATTCCTACTGGCCAAACTACGAAGGGTCCCACTGAGACGTCGAAGTCTTCTCGGAGAGGACAGTACTGAGACTGCGTCAGGCAGTTAAACGCAGTTAACATGGCTGGCTCCTTCCTCTTGCACGTGGTCATTTTACAATGGAGGTAAAGGAATTGTTCGTCTATCCCGAAGAACTGTCTTATAGGAAACTTGAATCGCACAGCCCGGCTTCCCGTGGGTGATCGGAGGTAGTCAACTTCTAAATCATTAGGGCAGCTAGAAATTTATGTTAAAAAAGGGTAATTGTGGCAAAAGTATTGAGTGCTTAACGTTGTTTGGAACTTCTATGGTTTTGCTCGACGGTGTCATGTGATTAAATTTAGTAACAAACAGCGCCAACTTTTGAAGAAATCTGATTTCACCCCTTTGAAATTAAATTAAGGGCGTCGAAGCAGTCTTCTTCGTAGCCGTTTTTATAGGATGTCGCGTACATGCAGCTGCCTCGGATGGCATTCAAAACAACGGTCAGCTCGATCACCAGTCGCTGTTCGGGAAATTACATCGCCCTACTATCAAGAGGATAGAAGACTGCACTCGAGGGAATGGGGGTAATCGAGCCTAAAACAGGCGCCGGAAGTCTACACAACTAGACACCATAAGAAAAATAAATCTTCTTGTCTTCTTAGGAGACTGGAATGGAGGAAAGTAAGTAATGACATGTTCTTCTTCGTCTGCTAACAATTTTGTATCTTATTTTCACTGGATCATCAGAAGACGGAATTATAAGCGCAACTGCAGGTTTGTCCGTTTAATTTCCATCGAAGCCCACCAGATAATCACGTTCTGCGTCTCCGATCAAAACTTTGCGCTTTAGTTGGCAATCTTATGAACTTTATCAGTCCAGCTGCTCATTCAGCGGAGAAAATCTAATGAAAAAATAAACTCAATTCACTTACTAATCAAAAATGAGTTTATATCCCAAGTTAGGATGGTGATCTGAGCAGTTCTTGTATGCAGTCACGTGACACTCTTTGGGAATGGCTACAAGTTCCTGCCAGATGGCTAAAATAAAGGATGTAGAAGTATTATTCGATATTGATCATAATGTCGATTTGGTGAGCCAATGCTTTCCTTTTTCTCTTCTGTTATTATTTTCCTTTACGAAACTGAATTCAACACTCGCTGTTCTTCCCCATGTACCGAAGTGAAGCCTCCGGTCATCCAAAGAACACGAAAGCAGCACAGGTGACCCAAATCGTAAATACCGTAGGCAAAAAAATGCACCCCGGATTCTTTTCTTCCATTTGGGTAAGAACTATGAGTAGATTCTTGATCATTCTTCGAAAATATTTTTACATCATTGTTAACACCGGTGCCTATTTTACGACCAATTTACTGATCTTATCCTAGCTAAACTGCATTTCTATATTCAAAAAAGCAATTGATTGAAGAATAGTTTCTTACCTTCTACTTCAACGAAGACGAGGGAGCTCAAGTCCAAATGGATAGGGAATCTGTTGTACTTGACGTCCTCGGTGAAGGAATAGTTCGAAAATAATTCCACTTGAACTTCTCCAAAGATCGAACTATTTGCTCCTAACAGAGAGAATACAGTTTTTACATGAAATTTCTTTTATAATGATGAAAATGACTTGCTTGTTGTCTTAAGAAGTCGACAGGAAGTTTTCAGTTATCTAATCCAGAAAAATTATCGCATTGTTATTTTCTATTTTTTCTTGAAAAAATGAAACTAATAAAAAGGGTTTGAATTGTCGTCACATACGATAATCCCCAAACATCTATTTCAATTGTACAGTCAAAAATGTGAATATGAAAGCGATCTTCGCAGTAATGAGTACTACTTAAGCAGAAGTGAAGGCCTGAAAATAATTCAGGCCCGTACGGGATTTGAACCCATGACCTTTGCGATACCGGTGCAGTGCTCTACCAACTGAGTTAACAAGCCAACAGGGAGCTGGTCACTGTGTTGGTTCCAAATAAACCCGTGAAGTGGTAAATAAACGGCTGTGAATATATGAAAGTCATATTTGAACTACGGATAAAGACGTGAATATGAAAGTGATCTTCGCAGTTATGAACACTACTTAAGCAGTAGTGAAAATAAGGCCTGAAAAAATTTAAATGTCTTTAAAGCAGTTGAAATCGAGGTTAATGTCAATAATATATAAAGATTGTAAAGCCATTTCCGAAGAAAGGGCCTCTCCGCACTTGCTAAAAAGTTGTTTATTTTGACAAATTTTCTGTCATCACCAACATTTTACAAGTGCGGATGGTTTGTCGCGACTTGACAAATTTTGGCCGATGCCGATTAATCTTCGAATGCACCGCCACCCAAATTTATCACGGGTGAAAACTGGACAAACTGTGATAAACTTGTCTAACATTTGTCGTTAAAGATACGACAAGCCTGTAACTGAAATGAGTTTGCCAGAAAGGCAAGAAATGTCTTTGATGATTTTGTCGGAACAATTCTAGTTTTGTCCGCTGCTGCAGGAAGGCCCAATCATTACAACGATCGTAAAGTTCATTCATAGAATAGAGTATTAGACTTTATTTATGGGAAAGAAATTGAAAAATTATTTCATGTATTCAAAATTTTTCCAAAACATCCTGCATGACCAATGAACATGCAAGAATGGCAGCTGTCAATCACGGGAGGTCGGTTGCGGTAAAGTTGTGTGCCACAACTTCCACAAGTATCTGCATGGTGGTGCGAATTTTTTAGTGTTCTTTCAACTGTTTCGATTTCACAGAAAATTTTTTCTTCCTTTTCTAAACTACAAAACACTAATCTGACAACTTTTTCTATTGTTTTTTTCTTTCAGGGTCACGTACCCAAAAAATTTCACCCCGGCATTTGAGCTTTCATTCAAAATTTAAATCAAAGAGAGAAAAATCACCAAAACATATGAATTACGAGATTAGCCTTTCTCTTGAGAAAAGTAATAATGTTACATCTAAATTTTGCATTCATGAATTTACCTCAGAACATCAGGGATTCCACGACCAGGTTTGAGTTTCAAAATAAATAATTTTCATTGCGAGGCGGTACGCGGTTGTATTGACTGTTTTTAGGAGATTAAATGGTAATCGGAGTTCTTCCTTTGTATAAGTGTCCTTGGCGATTGATTCGTAATGGCACTCTTTCTAAGTCTAACAAAAAGTCAGGACAAAAGATTTGCTTGGCGGCGTCACGATGCACGATGGCTGAATATTTCTAAGATTGCGTGTTTCTGCCAAAGCAACCTGTATTTGCGTGGTATTCAATATATTAAATGTTCCGTTTTATAGCCATAAATGGTATATTTAAGCTCGAAATCTGAACTGAATCTCGTTGGCACTCAGCGTCCTTCGTTATCAAATAGAACCTCAAAAGATATTTCGGTCAGTGCTGTAGCGTTGCCTAAGTTCTGTGTGCAAGGACTGGTTTAGAACAATCGCATTAATTACATTAGTTACCTTCAATTTAAAGATTACCTGACAGACTTGAAAGTCCGATTATGATGAACACAACAATCAAACTGTGAGACATTTTTTCTTTTCTTTCCCTGAGCTTTCAGTGCAGTAGAAAATTAAACTGATCTGAACACAGCCGGGCCACGTGCAGTCTCTCGAAACTTTACCACGGAATGTGACGTCATACTTTTACGAAATGTACAAGAAACTGTTGTGCGCTTTGGTACAAGATGAGACGTGCTTAAAAACGAAAATATCTATTTTCACCGATTCATAATGGAAAATGTTGAAAAACGATCAAGAAAAGCACGTTTTTTTTGTACAAAAGCGAACAAAACGAACCGCTTGAGATTCTTCCTGTTTCCAGAAATTAGTTTATGCATTTAATTTTGTTTGCAGGGTAATTGTTGGTTCCATTTATTTACTTTTCATTTAGAGACCTCATTCATGAACACAGAATGGCTCCAGAAAAGATATTATGAGCTAGGCGGGGGTGTGAGTTTCCAAAGATACTGTAGTGGGGGTATCACAACATAATTTGGTTTGATAAATTGAGTTGAAAATGCAAATTGGCCACCGCAAGGGCTGTTTCAAAAGCTGGCGTTGCGAGCATAAGCCCCTGGAAGAGCAAGGACGGGCTAACGAAGGGCTCACGCTCAAAAAGTCAGCTTTAAAATGTTTTGGGGGGGTGCTTAATTTGCTCTACAAATCACAATATACGTTTTCGGACAGCACAATCAAAACGGAAGCGTTAAGACCTTTCCCGTCACTGTTTTGTGTAAGGAGTAATCAGAATTCGAAAGCATTGCTTTTCCTTTCCCATTTTCAATAAACATTTACCTTAAGGAGCGATTTCTATAGAGCATTTATGTTGACCGTTTTCATAAGGCACATGTAAACACTAGAAAATTAATGTCCGGTTTTGGATAATGAAACGACAAGGGGCCAAAAGAAATCCTAATAAAAAACCTAAGGCTAAGAAAGAAGAAAAAAGAGAAATTGAAAAAATTACCCTTAAATTCATTAGAATTAACAGTTTTCTTGTCCAGACTCTCTTCTCCCTGGTTGCATTCTTCCGGCCACACCATAAACGGGCCCTTGGTTACTTCATTTTCTCTGTGGTGTGGACAGTACTGTGTTTGCGTCAGACAATTAAAGCGCATCATCCTGGGCACTTCTTTCCTTTGACACGTGATCATTAAACAATGAAGGTAAAGACATTCCTTCGCAGATGCATAGAAATGGTCAAAAGTAAATCGGAACCGTACGGCCCTGTTGCGTGTTGGTAGATAATCAAACTCTAAACCTAACGGACAACTGAAAAACGAATTCAGTTAAGTCTATTAATCAATCAATCTATCTATCTATCTACCCATAAATCCGTCGATCAATTGATCTATCATCGAAAAAATTGTGAAATCAGCCAGTCAGTCAGTTGATCGATCGAACGAGCAAGTTTATTTTAGTCACTGAGTTAGCTAGTCAGTCAGTCTGATAGCCAGCCGGAAAAACCATTCTGGGGCATTCATTCACTCGGAGTTTCCACCGTTTGCTTATTGAATTTCTAGCTGTATCTGATTAATTAATTTGAATCAGTTTTCTCTTAATATCTTTCCCTATACTCACCTGTCTTCCAGTAATGTATAGCCTTTCGTGGAAAGGTGATCAGTGAAGTTTTTGGAGCGACTCAACCGGCATTTCTTGGGAATAACTACATGTTCTACCAGGGTAGCTAAAAGAAAAGGAATAAAATAAACAAAATGAAATAAAACATCAGTGTAAATCACATGAGTCTATTTTGACTTAGCTGATCAATATCATCTACTATCAATGAACAAGGTGGGAAACAAATCACTGCTACATTGACTACATTCGGTCAAAGCATTCTAGCTTTGGATAAAAAATCCTGCACGTGATTGTGATCGGACAAAAAACCACAACAGTTATGACCTGGTAAAAACGGAGGTCAGTTTAAGTTTAGAGTATCAGCGGTTCAAATCGGAAAAGAGGACAACGAGGTTTATTATCGTAGGTTTTTGTTAAGGTTTCCCCTGAAAAAATTTCTTCCCTAAGCTGCTACTGGTCATTTAGACTGAAATTACGACTTATTGCAAAAAGTTATATATTGATGAAACAGGAAGACGACGAGGTGACCGATTCCAAGAACACCTTCGCGACGTAGAAAGAAATGACAAGGACGCATCCAAACCAGTCGCTAGTCGCTTTAATCTACCTAAACAACATATAGTAGTTTGCGGCCTTTCCCTATATCTAGGCAGTTCGGAAAGCCACAAAACTCTATGACAAAAGTTTATCTTCCAAATCGGCACTCTTAATCCCAACGGTGTCAACGAGCGCTTTTTATTCAACTAATTTATTCTTGTTTTCTCGTCAACATATTCACACCAATCGCGTAGCTCCATTTTCTACAATAAACCCACGCAACCCACAATTCCTCCAATCGCTCTGACGAAGGGCTAAACCTTTAAACGCTTTACGGTGGCCGATTTACGTATTCAACTCAGTTGATCGCACTAAATTACCCTGAAATTACGACTTGCCGCACTTCACAGTTCGGATTGATACTCAGATTTTGAGCAACTTTTCCTCACCTTCAACTTCTATGTAAACATAGCTGCACATCCCTAAATGAATAGGGAACTTGGGGTACTCTTGAGAAAAACAGCTGCTGTCAAAGAGTTTGACACGCACTTCATCTTGATCTACTTCATTCGTGTAAATTTTGCCTTTGGGAAAAAAGTGTAAAAATAAGCGTAGGGAAATAGAGAGACTATAAAGAGATTGCTACAGAATGTGGATAATTATCTCTTCTCAGTCTATCATATATATTTCTTAATTTAGGTGCTGGCAAAGAAATGCAAGAACGTTGCACGCGGGCAACTATGGGGTAAGGTATGAGAGGAAATCTTGTTTTACCTCGTTACTTCTTCCTCCCAAAGCTATCACGCTGAGCTCGCATTATAAAAAAAGACTGGTTATAAAAGTTTCACTTATCATGGGCAGGCGAGGAGTAAAAAAATTTATCTTCAATAACCATTTGTTAATCTGATCTCTTTATCTTGTTTACCTTCCTCTGGTAAAACCACAAATGGACCCACTGTCATAATAGTTTCCTCTCGCCGGTGGGGACAGAACTGTGCCAGCGTCTTGCAGTTGATTGCTGTCATTTTCGGTGGCTGCTTTCTCCGACATATGGTAACCTTGAAGTGGATGAACAGGAATTGTTCTGCAATCCCAAAGTACTGCCTTATGGGGAATTTGAATCTTACGGCCTGGCTCACTGCATTTGATTCAAGGTAGCTAAGTTCATTCTTGTCCGGACAGCTGAAATAGATACATGACGAAATACAACGATTAGTTTTAGATTCCTCTGTAGATCGAATAGCATTTAGCCTATCGGTGCTTCTCACGGCTCAACACTTCCAACCGCCACAGCTGAATATCTCGTCTTCACTTCGTTCATGGATTGTGGCAACGCACAGAAAATATCGGGTTAAATACATCAGAAAACGGAGGAAAAATTTACGAAAACAGGATGTTAGCAAGTGCAATGCTCGTTCAAAACCGTTGTCGAATATGTTTTTACAGCGTTAACTATTTCAGGAAAACACTTGACAAACACTGTGTCAACTCACGTTGGATAACCGATGAGAAAACGGACTGTATACAGGGCAGTTTTTCAGGCGTCATGAACACCATGTTGTTCTTGTATTTGCCTATAGTAAATACCGAATGTCACGTACGTTCTCCGCAATAGGAAAACGATATTTGAACAGGGAATTTTCCTGATATTCACCGTTTGGTAAAATTATAGGCAGGTGAGGGATTTTACATTGTAATGATGTGGCATGGTCTTAGTGCAACAGAATGTAATCGGGTGAAAATTATCTTATTCAATGTCAATTCTACAGGTGAAGAATTAAACAATAAATAGGTAAGGAGTACAGAGAGCATGACGATATTATGGCTAATTAGATTAACTTTAGAGCCCGTAGTATCCATGAAAATAAACTCACGGTTGATCTACCGTGACTGTCTTTCAATTCAGATCAGCTAAAACAATAAAATTATCAAAAAGCATCCAGTAAGGGTGTTCACTCTTTCCACCCGTAAAACTATTCGCTTCTCTTAGTTAAGTTCAGTGCAGTAATTTCATAACCTCCCTTTCCGCTTCCCAGCCATGTCCAGTCACCTCACTTACAAATCTTCGATGAGTCCGTATTCCAGCACTGGATTGTGGTTATAGTTCTTAAATGCACTCACATGACATTCTTTCGGAATAGCTATTTGGCCCTTTTCCGTTGCTGAAAATTGAATTTGAGTAGAGTTAGAAGCCGGTTTATTGATGCTCTCACTGCCATGAATAACGAAGAATTGATATCGCCTTAACTGTCAAGCAGACAGATTATTAGCGCACGGAAAATACATATCATCAGCTCGCGCTAATCTTTGATATTTACAACCTCATTAAACACTTTATCTACTGCACCTTAGATTTTGATCAAGTCGTCATTTCTTTGCACAGGTAACACACACAACACCGTTAAGAGTCACGTAGCTATTTTATCACCAATTAGACACTAGCTATTGACAAAAGACAGT
Source organism: Pocillopora verrucosa (assembly GCF_036669915.1). NCBI lineage: Eukaryota > Metazoa > Cnidaria > Anthozoa > Scleractinia > Pocilloporidae > Pocillopora > Pocillopora verrucosa. The sequence continues at coordinate 8,123,838 of NC_089315.1, read as the reverse complement.
ACTGACAATATATTTCTTTCCATTTGCAAATGTGTGGTACTGAACGCGTGTGACTAAAATCTAAGAGGGAAACCATATAGAATGGGCTCTAGAAAAAGAAAGCAAGAGGTAATTGCATTCTTCAATTTTATCGGATGGAAAACAGAAAGATCCGCTGTTTGCTTCGTCACACTGAAGCCACGCCCTGAAAGGAAGCTTTATGGTTGTTACTAATAATTTTCATTTATCTCTTCCTTAGGTTTTGCTTTTGTTTATTACCACAAACAGAAAAAAAAATTCGATATTATTCCTAGAGGAACGTTTTCATACCTTCCACCTTGACGAAAACATTTGAGTTTACGTCCAAATGAATGGGAAATCTGATGTACTCAAACTCTTTGGTGAAGGAGTTGTTTGAAAATATTCCGACTTGAATTTCTCCTTGTCTTGTGTTATTTGCCCCTAAAAGAGATTAATTTCTTAGCTTAGAGACTCTCAGGAACCGTGACAACGTTTTTGGATCAAACCATACTGTTATTGTTGTTAATATCATTGCTCTCGTTATGATTATTTTTGTGTTTAAGGATGAAGTTTACGACAATAGCAAACGACAAAAAATACACATCCACTTTAATCAGTTTTCCTATAATTCTTAAGTAAACCCCGAAGCAAAATTAATAAAGATCTCTTGTTGACAGTCAGAATAAATATGACAACTTTGATGTAATTGAACGGCTGAAATCAGACAGTTGGATGCTGCTACTTAGACACCCACTTTTTTTCCCCATATTACTTATTTCAGTCTATTTGTCAATTCTTGAGGGTAATTTGATAATAATGGATAACGACACACTGAAACCTTACCTTGATCACTTATCATTCCAGCTGATAAGCCCTGGCCTCTTTCCAAACGGTCCTTTCTTGGAACTTTTTATAAAGAAACGAATGTTACTAAAATGTGTAGATATATCGACATTCAATCCAAAAGATGCACTTAGAAAAATGCCTCAACCCAATCTCTCCTCAACCCAAACTTCCACATGTACAGTCAGAATATAACCTTTCTACAGTTGATATCTCAAGACACAAGGATTTGACTGGCAAACCTGAGGTGAGCCATTCGGGGGCTGCGCGTTGTGTGGATCTGTGGTGCAACAAATTCCGACTCATGAAGTTTAAGGATGATGATGAAATTGCTTCGTTGGACGCCTCTCAGTACAAATAATATGTCTTAGTCAAATTTTCGAATGGGGTGACCCGGATCCTTGAAAGGAATTTGAGAATGGGTTCTTAACTATAAGTAATTCGAAAAATCCACTCTTGACATATGCCCTCTTTACATTACCCTTTGTCTTTATATCACTTACTGGTTGTTGGACCCGGATCCGATTGATTGCACTTAGCTTTAGTCGGCCACGACACAAAGAGACCCACAGTCACGTGGCTATCCTTTCGTTGTGGACAATGTAGCGCTTGTGTTCCACAGTTGAACCTGTGTGGCTTGGGCACCAATGGCGTCCGACATGTTGTCATTTTGCAATGGAGATATATGAATTGTTTCTTCGGGCCAAAGAACTGGACATTGGAGAATTGAAATCGTATGGACTTGTTGCTTGTCGGTAAGTAGTTACAGTGAAGAGCTCGCGGGCAACTGTAAATTGAGTGGATTTGTGGCACTTTGTAAAAGTTTATACTCCTTAGCGTAATAGTAGGATGGAAAGGATGCCAAACTGGTCAAATATTTCAAAAGACATGTTTGACTTACTGATGGAGAGTTTTTAGTCACCAAAGACCTTCAGTTTCAGACGGATGTAATGATTCATCATTGTGTTAACTGTGCGTGACATTCATTGTTTTGCTGTCTTGTGATTTTGTTTGTGGGAAGACTCGCTTAAAAATTCTGTTAAACCTCCTTTCTACTTTCTAGATCTGCGTTATTATAGCGACCCGATCATTAATTGACTCAATGTGTGTAACAAACAGCATTTGTCTTCTATCTTTGTATCTACAATTACTTTACTCACTAATCGCTGATCAGTTGATATCCTTGTGTGGGGCAATGGTCGTGTTTCTTGTTGGCACTCACGTAACACTCCTCAGGAATAGCGACATGATAATCATCGATGGCTGCAGCAAAAAGTAAGAGATGATTAAAGTTCAGAAAACTTCTCTTTGTTGCTCATCTTACTTCAAAAATACACCGGGAAATAAAGAATTGTAGCGATTCAAAGCACTGTGGTAACATGAACCATCTGCGTTTTAATACCTTCTAATTCGACATAAACAATCTCATTCTCTTCCAGACGAGTTGGGAATCCGGGGTACTTCAAACTAAAGCAGGCGTCGCGAAATATCCTCACTTGAATTTTCTCTTCAGTTTTCTCATTGGCGGAGATTAAAACCCCTGAAGAAGATGAAGATGAGACTTTAATAGTTGCGTCTTCGTTACTGTAGGTCTGTCGTTACTAGTTTTGAGGCCGTTTTTCTAGACATTTCGTCAAAGTTACCTCGTCCTTAGAGTATTTCGCTTCTCAAAATGGCGACAATATACCCGCTGCCAGTTTGAAAACCGAGGTGCTCCTGGTGACGAGACTTTTGTCGAATACATTCAGTTACGTAGAGCAGTTAAACGTGCGATGGGGATGAATTTGTTGAAAATGAACGTTTCCACCTGTCTTGAATACACGTGAATGATTATGCAACTATAATGAAATTATATAACGAGATAAATTGCTGTGTGCATGAGAGCATTTGAATTGTCAAATAGTTCTGTGTTTGGGCAAAACGTTTTCTTTTATCTTCGCGGAGACCTTCCTGTGGCTAGGATATTGGGCGTGATTGAATTGGGCTGTAATTCATCAAAGTACGCCCCGACATAACTGTCACATCAAAATACCTTTTCCATTTTCTTATCGTTTGCTACGAGCTCTCAAATTGTTACGATTGTCCAAAAAAATAGATTCAAAATAATCGGAGCGGAAGTGAAACATAAACAAGCTGCCTTATCGCATGAGCTGGGGTGATCAGGAGTAAGATGGAAGCCTATTTCTTACATTTCAAAGTCATTATTAATCCAGTTGGTTGATCAGATGTTCTTTGCCAAACGTACCCCCACTAAGACTATTTGACAAGTAGCCAAAACATGTCTCGAGGTTAAGTTTATTGCTAGGAGTCAGTTCAAGTTTTACCTAGTTAGTGTTTAAGACTGAGAAAAGACATGTTGTATTTTTATCGAAAACTGAAGAGGGTAAATGGAAACAGAAAGAATTATTGTTGACAAGGTATGCAAACATAATCCTGTAGTTAAGTACAGTTTAATTTTAATGAATAAATTCCCGTACCATCTAATGTGTTTGGAGTGTCCGGGTTCGGCCATTTTGTAGACTTCACTGTTTAATGCCATGGCTTCCCCACCCACCCACCCTACGAAGAAACGTATTGCGTGATTGAATTTGAAGGTCATTTCTCCCTCCATGCCTATACTATGGTACAACTTCTAATAGAGTGGAAGGAAAGGCGCGAGGGGGAGGGGGGAAGAGGGCGGTTAAAAGTACGTGATTGAAACTGACTTACCCATTTCTGATAAGTCAGTTAAACTAAGGGATTGCTTGGATTCGTTTTGGTTTTACTCTTCCAATCTTTCATTTTGATTAATGTAATGTCAATCTCGTTCTTCCAATTATCAGTATTTCAGTTCATTTCAGCATCTTGTTTGCTATGCTTCGAATCAATTTTCAGCTTTGTGAGAAATAAAACATCACTGAATAGTTTCCTCGCGGGTCTAAAAAAGAACACGGAGGTCGAAAAACAACATCAAATGGAGATTCTTCACAAGATTTGCTTTCGATTTAGCTTCAGTACTCATGTTGAATTTGGGCGCTTTGCAGCTGGTTGCTGTCGTTAGTGTCTATGTGTCCCCATGTTGTATTCAAGCCAGAAAATGCTAAAAAATGAGGCGTTTAGGAGCGATCTTTAAGGTCTAGTTCTTGCTTAGATAGAGAAAGCAGCCACTGATTCCAGGAGGTAAACGTAGTTTTGTCTCAGATGATTGTTGAGCGGTAGTTATAGTTTCGATGCGATTTTTTAATTAGGGAAAAGTGCAAAAAAAAGAGATTTTGCTTTCATGATTCTTCGGTTTCCATGAGCGAAAATCTGTCACTCTTACCTCAGGGGTAGCCCGGAAAAGGGGTCGTAAGGCGAAACCCAAACACGAGGGCCAGCTCGAAAGATTAACATACGGCGGTGAGAGGTCTTATAGACAGCGATAGAATGTCAACAGCCGGCTTTTCTTGAAACTCTTGTTAGCGGCCACAGCCAGACCCTGCCCCTTTCTTTTTATTTTCAATCATTGGCTCTAATGTCACTTGCTTTCTTTCTCTTTTTGAGTTGTTAGCTACCTTTGATTTTTTTCATCATATCTGTGTCTTACTTTCAGCTAAGTGGGTATTTTGGTTTAGCAGAAAACTAATTCCAGTTTATTCAAACTCAAAGGTCTAAAAATATTTTTATGAAAATCGTAATTTTGATTATAGAAAAGGCTCGTGGAAGTATGATAAGGTTGTGTTGTGACTTTTATTTTGCATTTTTTTTTCTGGCTTTTTTTTTTACCATAATTTGGTGACGTTGAAAGGAAACACGCACAACCACCACAATGTCACTATAGTAATAGTGTAAGAATAGGATTCATAACCTTCTTTAATTTATGTTGAGAAAGCTTTGAACTGATATTTTTACTTTCCGATTATTGAAAAACCAAACTTGAACATCATATTTCCACTTGTAAAATGTACTAGCTGATATCATCGTTACTTTAAACCACGGCTTGCATCCTCAATTTTTCGTTGCCTCTTTCATTGCAGATTTAATCTTACATACAGCTGGGTGAGATTTAACTCAAAAAGGTGAAATGAAAAGGTTATCTTCGCTCTAAAAGCTGTCCACATTTGCTGAGACCGAGCTTTCACGTGCTCCCTTCAATTGTGATAACTAGTTAGCAGAAGCCACGCTGTTTCAAGTTGCTTGCGACTAAATCGAATGTTACGTAACCGCTCTCCGAAAATAATTTGTTTCGTGTGCGACTGATACTGAAAAGATTGGGGTGGACCTGAAAATATCATTTTGGGTAAGGAAAATGATGCGGGTTGAATACCGTTAAGATTGGAGAACACCATGACGAATTTGATGCGTCCGATAAGGAGACCCTTCACGCGCTTTCCGAGACTCGATTCCACGTGCTTTCATATGACAATTTCTCAATTTTAAGGACAGATTGCACAATTATCCCAACTTTGATGTAAGCACTCTTTTGCAAATTGTGAGCTAGGTGTTACCAGCTATGAAAGTGAGTACTATTCGACTCAGATTTTAACAATACCGTTATTCAGTGTACATGTGCCGGCCATGCCGGTGGTACATTCATTAAGCTCGGGTGCAAGTAACTGTTTAGTGCTACTTAATTACCTGTAATAATTAACAGCATAGACCTTGTGAGGACAAAAATTGCAAACAGCATCATCCCTCAAGTTTGAACAAATCTCCTTGTATGAAACTTAGAAAGCCATGTGCTCTCAAACTTTGACTGACGGTAAAATTTTTTATTTTCCAAAAATAGCTGAGAATTCTCGCTTAGTGATTGGTTAAGGGCTCTGATCTCTGAGACTCAGATCACAATGAGTTAATTATATAATGACATGCGACTCCCACGTGGTTAATTAAGAACGTTTTAGCGTACTTTGAACTCTTTTCTTTAAACAAGATATCAGACCACCTGAGATGTTTACTTTATTGTTCCTCGCCTGAGGTCAATCGGCCATAAAGAATTGTTAAAGTTTGATTTTATTTATGTTGGAAATTATTTTGAGCAAAGATTTTTCTTCCCTGGAGAAAAGCAAAGTCTTTAGAGCTTGCCACTCTCGGTTCTCATCTATTTTTGTAGTCCTTTACGTCTCAAGATCTGAAGAGATCTGATCTCCCCCTTCTTATCTATAACATAAATTTCCATGTATATTAAAAAAAGTGGATTTATCATCTTCTACAAATGATGATTGTTTGACTTCTCATTACCAATTTGCTTTATAATGTACAAGTATTACGAGGAGAAGTTCCATACTAATCACAGCTAGTCCTGTTGCCGGGGAGGTGGAAACGATGGAATATGTTAATTCATTGCTTCAAACCTAAAACTCTACCCCTCTGTATTGCTTTTTTTTGTGGTTAAGTTACTGCTGTTTTATTTGAAAAGGTCAAAGGAGGTTTTCGGCCTCAATTTTTTGTGAAAAGCATTAAAAAAAAGAAAACAACAGCAACAGAGGCGTGGCTAATACAATTTAGCAAGGTAATAAAAACAAAGACTCTTTTACAAGTTCTTTTTTGTGTGTGGGAATAGTAATAATTATTTCATGTAACAACCGTGCATGAGACAAAGGAAAAAAAAATCATCGGAGTCTCCCTTTAGGAATTGAAACTTAGATCTTCAAAATTTGCCCTCCGATGATCTACCACCGAGCCACAGTGACTCCGCGATGGATATAGTGTTTGGAGTAATATTTTATCTTTGCAACTTGCACATAATATATATCTTGGAGAACTAATGTGTTAAAGATGTAAACAAAAATAACTTACTTTCAGACTGTAGCCCGGTTGTTTAAAGAAAGATTAAGATTGATTAAGCGAACGCAGGGCTATCTAACAATTTCTGGTTTAGTCAGTGGAAGCTTTGCAAACAATTTTAATTGTTTCTTTTGTCTCTCCTTTAGTTTTTCTCGCGCTGAGGTAAAACCCCAATGTAAGTCCTACAACACGCTTTATTTCGAGAGAAATCGAGGAAAAGTTAAACTGTCAACCCTGGAATATCACTAACCGCTTTTTGAACAACCGAGCCCAGGTGCTTGTGTTTTATTGTGAATGACTTATAATTTAATGCCTTGGCTTTTCTCAAGAGTCTTTCACCGATATACCGTTGTAATTGACCTCCCTTGTTCCTGCATATTTTCCAGCCACGTAAGCTTCTTTGACTTTCTTCAGCCAAAAAAGGTTGCCTCATAATCTCTTGATCTCTTTTATTTCTCTCCCAGTCCCATCCTAAATTACCTTGAACATCGCCTAGATTACAGATTACTGTCAAAGAGAGAAGAAAATTTCTTAGAAGTCTCAGTCATCGTCATCTATGGCAAGTTTCCTATTCTTTCCACCAGAGACATACAGGATCATACAGGGGTTAGACTTTCCATGTTACTAAATAACGTATACTGAAAAAACAAACTTTTAGTTTCTGCGGTTAATAACAAAGGAAAAACATTCCTGCTTACATCACAGAAAGTTAAAGCTTTCCGCGTGAAAAATGTTTCTTCCAAGCTTATGGGTTCAAAATTTGGTGGTAAATTATTATCAAGGAAAAGGAAGTGAACGAAACATCTTTCACTTCCGCTTCCGTATGAGCCTGCAATATCCTGAGCAGCGCCCTGTGTAGAGGATGCGTAAACAAAGGCCGGGGACCAGAGCGGAAACGGAATTAGACTGGATCAACAGCTGAGAGCGGCACGCTTACACTATGAGTGGAAGAATTAGCGAAGTCTCTTAAAATTCTCGATAAATGTTTGCAAAACTCAAGCAGAAAATCGCCGAAGAGGAATCAACCTCAGACTCCAGCCGCTCTTTGCCTTCTAGTCCGAGTGTTCGACGAGCTAAAGTCAATGGATGGACGGAGAACAAATGGGAAAGGCGAAGACTCAGCAATGCGAGTAGCTTGTACGAATCAAGGGAATCACTACTCAGCGAAAGCAGTACTGTTTCATCAGGGCTTAATGTATCAAGACATGCTTCTTTCACGAGCAGATCAGCCGCGACTCCAGTTGGGACGCCCATCGAACCTCCGGGTTTTTCGGTGTGTAGTAGTGTTAGTTTGACCATTAGAGCTCTGTTTCTCGTTGTCTTGTTGCCTTTCCTCTCATGACTTTTTAATATCATGCATTGTTTCGCTGTGACCTTGACTACACCATGTCCCAGAGCCGAAAAAGTTGTAGGATATCATTTGTTTCGGCAAAAAATGGTGACTTTGTAAATGGAGGAATACTTTCTTTTGAATTAGTACTAAAGCTTGATGCTCTTTTGCCCATATGGCGAGAATTGTGGCTTGGTCGCGGTGAATTAAATTATGATAGATATTCCACGTTGCCAACTCATTACCACTCTTTAAAGGTAAAAATAGTGATGAAGAATTCCCTTATCGTTTCAAGGAATGTGTTAGCAGGGCAATACAGTAACACGACAAAGCTATCCTTTTTAAAAAATGCGTTCTGTTGTTGATCTGATGTAAGTTGACTCAAAATAACAGAGGTCATAAATAATGAATCACGAATGTTTGGTAGGAGTGATTCACTTTGTTCGACCGTATATAGGTTCAAATTTGATTGAAAGTTGTATTGAGAGTTATACTTTAGCAAATGTCACCAAATTTCCTCTACATTTGTAAATAAAAGGTTTTGATTTACATACATGTAAAGTTGTACATGTATCTACCTCATCCTTGCTTGGGTGGGTTTATGGCTGTTCATGCTCTGGTGCACAATGTAGTGCTCCTAGGTACAGTGTTTTTACCACAGGTTTCCTTCAAATCTGTAATGGCTGATTTCAAAGAAAAGACTTGGCATTCTGTCTGGTCTGAAAGAGATCTTATTAAGATGTTTCTCATCTCATTATTTCCCTATGCATAATTGACACCAATCAGTAAACCAATTTTTACCTGTTTTGAAATGGAAAATGATAGTAATTACATTTGTGATCTATAACTTCTTTTTGGTATAAAAGGATACTTAAGCACTCAGCTCATTAAGATTCTCTTTAAATGTATATTTAAAATACTAAACTTGTAAACATCCTTTGTCTTCTTTAATTGCCAAAACTTTTCTTTTAGAATTAAATCTTCAAATTTAATCCTTTGTGAAAGATCATTTATGCAGTCTCAAAATTTTATGCCTTAAATAAGCTACATGTAATTTGAAATCTCATGTAAAGCAGAAGAATGTTGATATATGTGTAAAAGTACAGACAAATCACTATTATCAACAATGCATATCAACAAGGAAAGAAACATTTTGGGGGTGGTGCGAGAATTGATTAAATTTCATATGCTATATTTAATCACAAAAAGAGGTCTCTTAGGCATATGTTAAAGATTATAGCTTCAAACCTTAATTACCACAACTTTTTTGATTCCTTGTGGTGGTGTCCATTTGGAGGAGCTGGAACTGTGTGAAAATGTATATTTTTTTTGTTGTTGCAGGTCAACTCTCGGTCATCAAAGGAAGAAATTCTTCATTTGTTGGCGAAGAAAGGGGATCAAGTCAGTAAACTGGAAGCAAAGATTGCAGGTGAACAGATATTCAAAAACTCCTTTAAATGAACCCATCCTGTTTGTAGATTTATTAAGTACTACACATGTAGTTGATCAGTGTGATCAGGGTAAGCAGCAAACATTATGACTCTATGATCTTTCAAGCTGTACTTGCTCAGTTGCATTGCTGTTTCTGTTTTACCTGTTTTTCTAGATATGGCAAGTCTACTGAGGGAGCAAACCCGAGTTAAGGAATCCCTTGAAGGTGCTCTTGAAAAGCAGAAGGAAGGTAATCACAGCAACAAATTTTTGAATGTATGTGCATGCCATGTGTAATACAACTAAAAAATATTACCCAAACCAGATGCACCTTCTTGATAAGCAGTGATATTCAAACTTTTCAGGAGAAAAGTGTGAGGCAATCATTATGGGACATTCTCCACAAAAGGAGAAAAGTGTGAGGCAATCATTATGGGACATTCTCCACAAAAATTGGTTTAATCAAAGAAATTCAACTTGAGAATTTGTGCTGCAGCGGGAAATTTTCTAATATCTGATGGCTGGTAAACACCTTGAATGCTACTACCATTCATCACAATGGTACAGAAACTAAATTTGGTCTGTGATACAAGCTTGATTTGTTTGAAAATCTCAAGATCAAATACTTTACCCTGCCTTTTCAGGCTATTCTTAATTCTCCCTTTGTTGCATTCTGTGACTGAGATATTGTTCCTCTTTTTTACCATTTAGTTGACATTTCTCTGGCCTTTGTTTATTTCCTTTGCAACACTGTGTCAATGACAGATATATTTTTTGCTCTTTTTTCCATTTGCATGACATATAGTTTACTCTGATTGTCATGAGTGTTTTCATTGTCAAATCACTACATACATGACTTGTATAGTTGTAAAATATGTTTTGTGCAACAATCAGAAAAGCATAATCATTTATACAATGCTAAGAAACTGAAGACACCTCAGATCCAGTCTGATGGCTGGACGGTATAACAAATTATAAAGTAAACCTTGAACTGAAATGTCAACTTTACATTACAGAGCACTCTATGAGATTAAGAAGTATGAATATGGAGTTTGAAGAGAAATCCAGGAAGATGAAAAATGAATTTGAAAAGACTCTAGATGAAAAAAATCAGGTATTACTAACAGTGTGTTTGTAACTTTATATCAAGTAATAATGGTATAGATGTATTAAACTTTAACTAGTTTTTGTTCCCATGATCTTTGTTTTTATGGTTCTAGCTTTCATAATTAATTGTTTGAAAGTTAAATGCTATTTTTAAATTTTGAATACAGTTAATTTACAAATATGCTATTTACAGTTGCGTTAGAATTTTCCATATTTAAGGATTTATAGCAGATTTTTTCTCTCATTGATTTTCAAGATTGTTGTTAAATTCAGAGGATGGTGTTTTTATGCTGTTGTGGAATGTAGTACACAACAGAGAGTTATGTCATGCAAGTATGCCACATACAATTACAGCACATTATACTTTGATTCAATCCTGTAAAATGAACAGTAGCTACATGTTCATTGTACATGAGCTGCTGTACTCAGACATACAGTTTGAGATTACTATGAAATCTCCTGTTGCCATTTTGCAAAAGTTCCAATTGCTGACAGATTATATTTGTTGACAGTGGTAATGAAACTGCCCTACACATAGGTGCAATAATGTAGTCCAAAGAATTATTGATTTCTGTAAGAGAAATATTACAATGTGTTAGATTATAAAACTACAGTGTGTGGTGTTACTATGTTTTATAATAGCAATGTTCATGCACACTTTAGAAATGTTCATGCAGACTGTTCCTTGAATTTTTAGTGAAATCAAATTTCTAAAAGTTGCATTAAAGAAAAGTATAGTTTAGACACTTTGAATATACTGTATTTGGATATGCACAGCAACATTTAGCAGTCTCTCCATGGTGTCACACACCCAGGCCTACTTGTTGTAAGACTGGAAAACGCTATCCAGCAGATAAACCCCTACCCAGAGGATGAGTATTATCAGAAGTGTACCGCAAAGAGAGATTTTTTCAGGGAATAGTGTTAGCCACCCTTCAAACAACTGGGCCATACAGGTCTTGAATTTCTGTGGAGTCGCAAGATTGGGAAATATAAAAAAGTCTGACTTAATATTGTACCAACTCTCTTGTCCTGCCTTATACTAACTGATTCTAAAATGAAATAATTATTTTAAAATTTCCTCATTTTCTGAACTACTGTTTATCAAAGTATGAAATCATTAAAATGTTTGGAATTAAACTTTTAGGAACTTGAAAGTAAACTAAAGGAATTAACTTTGGTAAGATCAGATTGTTGCCTTTTTTAAAATCTCTAAAAATCTAGCTCAGACCTAAATTAACTGGCTCTGCTGTTATTGATGATGATTATTATTGGTTAAAGAATGTACTCACTGATTTGAGAGAGCTTTTGTTTACATTTGTATAATAATTTTTTGTCCTGGATTTACCTGTAAATACCTGGAGTCTGCATGAATTATCAAATTCAAACACACTTTTCTTGAGTATTTTGCAATTTAGACAATGGCATTACAGGGCACTGGTGGAATTTGTTTCGATGAAAATAAATCTTGTACTACATCTTCCTTTTCCAGTAGAAAAAAAAAGCAAAACAAACTGATATCAGCATGCAACCAACATAGGAAATGGGTCATGCATATTATAGTCAGTCAGAGCATGTGCTTTTGTAAAGCTGTGTTATAAGTTAAAATAAGGTACATGGCAATTAAATTTAAAAATTTGAAGATATCAGTTCTAAGTTTATAAAACATTCTGGTGGTTTAGGAAAGCACTCGCTATGCAGACTTGAATGAACTTAACCAACTCCAACAGCAAGAACTCACCAAGATGAAGTCCTTGGTAGGTTTTGCATTTTGCAACTACCCTTAAACTGTAGCAGTACTGAAATTTTATTTGGATAGCGCACCTAATAACAGCCAAAGGCGTTAGTCTCTTCCATGGCTCTATGAAATACTAAATTGTCAAAATATTAGAATGTTGAATTAATTAAATAGCTAAACTTTCCTTGCTACCAATTCTGAAGCTGTAAGGCATGGATTTCTTCATGCCAAAATCAATGAAAGTAACTCCCCTTTTACTTTGTCAAAGTGGGAAAGCAGACTAAATCATTAACATTGTTCCACTGTTTAACAGTATTACATGTGTATTGCTTTTTTGCGCTGCTATTAAGAATTCTTAAACTGTAAATGTCATCAGTGATGAACCAGAGAAATAATTCCACAGGTGTTTATGTGGTAAGTAGTCAATATGGCTTGATTTCTGTGCTCTTGACCTCTCCTTGGAATTTCTTTACTAAATCAGACATGAATTTTTGAAAATCATTCTGCAATGACACTTGAGGCATTGTGACAAGGTCTTATTATTTCTTGTTCCAATGCAACTGTAACAAAAATTTAAATTGAAAGGTGTGAAATGGAATCATGATGACTGAATGAAAAAAAATAGGCAAGTTAAAACTTTAATAAATGATTATATATGCAAATGAATAAATAAATAAATGATCACAGTTATAAAGAATGAATTGGTTGCGATAAAAAGAAATGTCATTAAGCAAATGAATTAACAAATGTGAGAAAATAAATTCCTGGACAAAAAACAGTTGAGTTGTCTGATCTTACATCAGTTGACTTGACTATTAAGCATAAAGATCCTTTTACACATTTTTAGTTAGCAACCAAACACATTCTCTATTATTTTTTATCACAATTTGTCTTGGTAAATGATTTAATTTAAGAAATTGCATATTAGGAAGAAAAGATATTGTTGAAGTACTCTTGAAGCCCAGTTTGCTATCACTCATGGAAATTTTTGAAGATACCAAAAAAAGAGTACTATTGCATGTGTCTTTACAGTACCATGCTGTTTATTTTTAAAGTGTTATGAAACACTTACTCTGTACATCAGATAGAGGCAAATCGATACATTTTTAGGAACATCCTTAGGGTGACAATGCAGTCAAAGCTCTCGAGAACACAGCAATTTGAAATAATTATTGTGATTAATTTTTTGTCAACAAACAAATTGGCCAGCCTGTATTATGACATGCTTCAGCTTCGGTTATAAAATGAGAACTAACTTCATCTCTGTAATCTTTAATACAAATTTCAAATTACATTACATTGCACAAGTCAATCCAATGAATTGTGGACAGCTGTACAAGATTCCTTATATCCTTACAAAACCGCCTTGAAGTATCAAAGTTTCTAATAGTTAATTAATTACCTTGTTCAAAAAAATCAGTATCAAAGACTAATTACCAAAAAAATTGCTCTTAACTCATAATAAAAATAATTAATTACGATAAAAAATTAGCACTGAACGTATCCTAGAAATAAGTAAACAATTTCTTGCGGAAGACTGACAAGGTGTTAGACTCCCTAATGTTAGGAGGTAGTTTGCTAAAAAATCTCGGGTTTTATATTTGGAATCGTTCATCCCTTTTGTGCTCTAAAGAGTAAAGACTTCTTAAAACATACCATAGTCATATATCGCATCTTTCACCTAAAGTGGAGATCTGTACAATTTTAAACATCTGTATAACTTACATACTTCACATGGTAAACTTGACGGAATCCAGTTGATAGAATCCGTAAAAATTACCCATTTTATAACTTCTAAATAGTTTATTCAGTACCAAACCGACGCCACTCGCAAAGCTGCAGAAATATTTGAAAAAAGCAAGGTAAGAAATCTTAAAAATTTTTTGATAACAGTGAATTGCTACAAACAGCATTGTTATACACTTAAAACGAGTTGACACATTGAATTAAATATATTTAAAAAGTCATTTTTTTCACTAAGCTTTCACACATTTAGGTTTTGAAATAAGTAATAAATGCTAGTGGCTAAATTTAAACTAAAGTCAAGTGCATTATTACTAGAGATTTTACCCATTGTGAATGTTTATCGTATTAATCGATTCTATTCCAGATCCTTCAGATTGTTTTATGCTGATCTCTTAGATTAGGATATTAAATCGTAATGAAAGTAAAATAATGGATTTCCTCAACTGTAGAAAATCATATCTATGTTGTCTTTTTGCTACAGCAAATAGAGGACTTGGACAAATCTTACCTTGAACAGAAAGGAGAATTGGCTTCTCTTCAGGAGCGTTTAGATGACTTGGCTCGAGAAAGGTTTGTGTTCATGTGCAGTATTTAATATTTTCTTGTGTCGGTTTACTACATGTACATGTGTGCAATCCATTCCATACCATAGGAACTGCCAATCAGATAGCAAGAAAGCCGTTGTATATGCGACAGTTTTACACGTAGCAGGTAATTTATTGTTAACAACTGGGTTGAAAACGTAAATTAGCCACCGTAAAGGGTAAAAAAGCTGACGTTTCGAGCGTTAGCCCTTCGCTCCGACGAAGGGCTAACGCTAATTTACGTTTTCAACCCAGTTGTTAACAATAAATTACCTGCTATACTCTCCCACCGACGCAGCACCACAGTTTCTTTAGAAACTTACCCCTTTATTCAGTTTTACACGTAGCTTGCGTTGCGATCTTATACCCGCTAAAAGTTTGTGAACGGTAAACGCGCTCATGTTGAGACTCACGTATACTCAGAAAATAATTTATTCCAGGAATATTCCACAGTACACTACTCGAAAGCGGTATATTATACATTTCATGATTCATCTTACTTTCCTTGATCTTCCGCTAAATTAATAGTATTGCACTCAGAGGATGTTTGGAGCAGACAAAATCAGTGTTTGACTGTTCCGTTTCGTTTGTATTTAATTGTTGCGTCAATGATGCGCACTCGGTTTGTTTTTGACTGCAAGGCCAGTGTTGCTCTCTCTTATTTTTACTTTTACGTCAGATATGTGCTTTGATTGTTTTTGACTGTTGTGTTTGAGATGCGCGCTCCTTTGTTTTTGAATGCTACGTCAGAGATGCGCGCTCTCTTTGTGTTTGACTGTTGCGTCAGTGATGCGTGCTCACTTTGCCTTTGTGATGTGCACTCTCTTTGTTTGTTCTTAACTGTTGTATCAGTGATGCACACGGCCTCTGAAGTGACACAAGAAACTGTTGTTTTCCTTTACAATGTCGCGGCCAGTTTTTGTCCTTGTCTGAGGCGCTTCTTTTTGTTTTGAAAGGACAAAGTTCGAGTCCCGTGACAAACAACAGCAGGCACGAGTAACAAGTCTCGAAAAAGAGAAGACCTCTCTTTGCGACGAACTTAAAAACACTGTGAATGAATTAACACAGGTAAGAACGCTATCGACAGTCTGCATGTCATGTACGCCCAGAAGAGAGACAGGACTTGTCTTGAGGTGTAGGGCCGCGGCTTTAACTTTTTAACAAAGCTGGTTAGCTTCAAATGCAGTGACCCTTATACCGTCATGGTATACTACAATGTTCTGATGTTCATAAACGTTGTAGGCTGTAATATAAGAATAGATAAACTTTTGAATTTTATATTCAAACGTTACTTAATTGATTTGAGCTTCGTTTTTTTTTTATTTCTCTGTTATGGATAATCTCAAGCTTTAACAGCTGGAGTTTTAAAACGCTATGTTATTCACAATATTTCACTTTTTTTTCTTTGTCCTGAAAAGCCTTATCAGGGAAGTGGTCAATACAGTATACCTAAAAGTGTACATACCTATTAAAATAAATATGTTTTCGCAGAAATCAGTGCAGCTCGATAGAGTCGAAAAGTCCCTTCGTCTTAAAGACGAGGAATTGGCTAACCTGAGGCAGACGCACGCTTTGTATAAAAACAAGGTATGATGAGCTACATATAATTTTTTATCGCACCTGTCAGGAATCCGACTTGCGTTTTTTGTTTTTTTCTTAAAGCCTTACTACTTTTTGCGTAACCATAGGTCTCGATGGAACTGGAGCAAAACGAAGGAGAAATCGCTCAGTTGAAAGAAAGAGTAGGCGATTTACAACAAAGGTGAGAGTGGTTTCATCTCCTAAGCTTTTGTTTTAGAGTTGTTAAATTTGGTGTGGTTCTGACAAGAATAGAAAGCAGATGCAAGGCCTTTTCTCCAGTAGCGTGTTACAATTTCACCTTCTATGCGATTTGTCTTTTCGTGTTTTCGTGCACAAATGCATACAATGCGCACATTCACATGTATGTCGGCAAGCAGTTGCAAGTCTTCAAAAGCTTTTTGGCACTCTTTTTGTAACTCAGTAAACAAAATGTTCTGTGAGCTTTTTCCTGCTGCACAGTTTAGCAATATTCCAACTAAATGTGGTTACTATGTATCTTTTCCACGTACCTCTCTTTATTCTGATGAGTTTTGTTCCCTGTTCTAGAGTTGACGATAGCAAGCTTTCGGGTAACGATCAGGTTCAAGCTATTGAAAAAGAGGTACATGTTGGTTTATAGTGCTCCTTGTGACTGTACATGTGATTATAAGAAGTTCTCGTTTCTTCTCCATGTGGTATAATAATTTGTTGGTTTCAATCTTAATTGCAGAGAGAGCAGCTTGAGAATCGGCTCCGTGAAACTCGTGATCAACTCAATGAATTGAGGGCGAACTCAAACGATCGAACTAACACTCTGGGATCTCTGGTAATAATCTTTCTTGTCGTTTTTTTTAGTTTTTTTTTTGTTCTTTCGAAAACAGAATATTTTCAAGGAATTTCTTTCCTCATAATTGTAAGAGTTCTTTAACTTAAGACTCCATAATTCCTTGGGCCTTTCAAACTTTTATTTATTGCACATTTGTGTTGTCGTAATGGTAGACTGTGAAGATTACCTGAACTCTTTCTTATTATTGATTTAATTAACAGTATGGTATAGAAGAACAATCATTTTAAGAAAATCAGAGGACTTATATCTAAATATTGAGATTGGAACTGTCAAAGAATTAGAATTTTATTCTGTTTATTTAAATGTACTCTCTAGGTTAGCACTCTAAATGAAAGATTGGAAAGAAAGGAATCAGAACTTACCGAGTGCAAACGAAGATACGACCAGGATTACGAAAGCTGGAAAAGTCAAGTATGTTATCACTGGTGCTGTTTCATTTAATTACTATTCATATCAAACACAGACCACAATGTTTGGGTAACACAGTTGATTGACAAGCAGAACGAGACGCTGGCGCTAGAGATCAACAAACTAAACAAATAAGGGTGGTGTGGGCGGGAAAGCGTTGACTAGCTCGAAACTGGCAGAGCGTCAGAGCGACCTGAAACCCGATGCACTGGAAAGCTGCGACAAACTGTCCAGGGGCGTGTTCTGTACGGCAATTACCCATCATCACCCAGGGTGATCATTGTACGTTAATTAGATATTGGTTTTCAATAACTTTCTGATAAACAGGGCAAACTACTTGTATTGACTCGATAAAAGTTTAATCAAGTTCATGACCACGAGCTCAGTGGGTGTCTTTTCACTAGAAGATCCTTGACACCTAAAGCACCTAACTTCTTTTTAAGCGGGACAAAATGAAAAAAAACAAGTTCCTGTAAAAGACCGTGCCTGTTGCAGATATGAGCAGAATTAAGCTGCGAATAAGATGTCGGTTGTGCATCGGTAGCAGTATGAAAACTGCCACAAAAGTTTAAGATATCATAAAGTATCACTGCAAAGCAACTTACTCTGTTTCTAAAAGTAGAAGAGGTCGTCATGATGAGAAATTCGTTACTGATAGGATGATAACCCGATCAGTCGAACTGGAGCACAGTGTTGGTCGACCAATTGCATGTTTTGTTCTCCGGCGAGCTTGGCTCAAATTCTAGAGACATTTTGCCGCCTACTTTTTTAAAAGGCATTATTTTTCAAATATTTTTTGAAGAACTTTCAACTTGAGCAGGAATTGGCCATATTAAAGGAGGAATCGTTGTCAGGAAAACGCTCCTCAGACAGACAAACAGCGAGCTTAGAAGGACAGGTACTTGTTTATACTGCTTATACCGCTCTTTTGACCTTTTTTTTTATGTGCACTGTTTATGCAGGCATGCGAACGTCTTGCATATGAATAGTTAGTCCAACTATAGCTTTCAAGAACCTATAAAGTGCGGTTAGCTTTTTGTGTGCTTTATTGGAGGCAATTGAGACAGCTATTTAGGTTTATTTTCCACAGTATTTCTATGTAGTGATTATCTCTCTCATCCAACCACATGCACCCCGTCTTCTTTATAAGGTGATGCGTTTGGAGGCTGCTCGGGAAAAAGAAAAGAGTGAAATGCAAACAAAGCTGGTAAGAGCAGTAAGCGTTTGCCCTCGAAACAATTTTTAAAAATTTTTTTGATCATCATATTGAAAGTGAGTTATGTACAGGTCTTGAAATAACAAGAGGGAGAAACTCAGCCTCGTTTTAAACTTTATCAAAGTATTTTCTTGTAATTGCTTTCTGATAGGACCAGCTAAAAATGATCGAGAATGAGTATTCCAGACAGGAGGACGCGTATAAGCAACAAATAGCTGACTTGGAGGAGGAAAAAGAGCAGCTACAGGTGGGAATAGTGAAATGAGTAACTCCTGGCTAGAGACACACTCTGTTTAGGACCTTTTGAGATAAAAAAAAAAAACTTAACATTTTCGAGAATAGGTAGGAAGTTTAAAGAATCAAGTGGTGAAGTATTTAAGTGTTGGATCGTGCCCAGACCGCAGATATGGAGAGCACAATAATCGGGAACTGAGTTCAGTGGAGGGTTCATGTGATATGGGCGGGCTGTTGAAGTGCCATTCTAAGGAGAACTGACACAAGGTGCAAGAAGAGTCGATCATCCATTTTTAGGATTCGAAGAACTTTGATGGAGATCCTGAATTCGAACTGTTGGGGTGTATCATCGGATGTCTCAGTTTGCAAATATTTTGATGACAGATAGAATGAGAGCACAGAGAAAAAGGCAAAACGTCTCGAGAAGTTTAGGGGAAAAAACGATTCTAGTCTTATTATCAAATTATCATGTATTTGTGTAATTTCCGCATCGGGTTAAGGGCTTGAATAGAGAACAGATTCAGTTTCCAGGCAGTACAGTCAGATTTCTCGTGTATAGAATCGATACAAAATGAAGTTCATTAAGTCAATAGATATTGATGTTTCTCTACAGAACGAACTTCTGTCCAAGGCAGAGGAGAACAGGCAAGTTTCACTGTGCTTGGAGGACGCTATGAGGGAAACAAATGAGCTCAAAAGCCAGGTTAGCCAATCTCTGTTCAATGAAACTGCTTGAAATCACAAAGACACGAAATTGAAAAATCGCAGCACAGTGTGCATACTTATACTTGTTAGTAATGTGGTGGGAGTGAAACTAATGAAGATAGAATGATTACTTTGATAAAGTTCTAGAGCTGAATTCTGAAATCGTTTTGTGAAAGGCAGCTCTAACTGTACATATAGCCCTAAATTTTTGCAAAGCTCCCGGATAAGGGCTAGAGTTTAAGATTTGTTCAATCAGTGAATGTAAACTTAAAAAGTCAGGTCTTACCAATATAAAAGTTACCAAATCTAAACCTCTTTGACTTGCACAGTGTTCAAGTTTCTTGTTCATGTATAGCACTTACATTGGGGAGGTAATCACTAATTAAAGAAAATAAAATAAAAATCTTTATTATCAGCTGTCAGCTAAGTTCCATTATGAAATGCGAGTTTAAATGTACATGGAAGTTGAAATGAATCTAGATTTAAATTTCTCTGGTCTTTGTTGCACTTCTAAGTCTTAAATGACTTAACTAATAATCTGTTTTACGTTTCAACTGAATTAACTCAAGAACTTGCACGTAATTTGCCATGCTTTCAGATTGCTAAATTTGAGGAGACACTAAAGGAGAAAAATAATCTGTTAACTTGTTTTAAAGAGAGTAAGGTGAGAAAGCAACGATTTTAAACGAGGGAGGAGACCTGGAAATGTTTTTTTACAAATGTTGTGGAACAAGGTGCATCGCGACAGAGAATGCTTCCACAATCCTTGTTCTGCTCCCAAAATTCTGTTTCTATCCTTGCCTCTATCCATTGAGTTAAGCTTCCCAATGAAACATCAGCCCAATAAAATGAGCTATCCTTACGGCAGACATTCTCTCGATTCTTTCTCTAGACTGATTTCGTTTGTATACCGATATATCACGTAAATGTCAGCGTAGCTTTAACTTTTGGCTCCCATTTCTCTTTTTAAACCTTCACTAGAGAGCACCCTTTACTTTGATAAAATAGAAAATGTAAGAAATATTCTCTCAATTTTATTTCATCTTTTGCTGCGTGTTGACGCACAATCCTCGGGAACTGCGTTAAACACTTTTCGTGTGCATGCAACTCTTTTCATTTTGTTATCTCTCTGGCGATTACAGCTTGATTCACCTTCTCATGTTGTGAGTAACCTCGGTCCTGAAGCACTCGAGAACCTCAAGGAAGAGCTGAATAACACAAAGGTACTACCTGGCTTCATGTCACATTGCTGTACAAACGAGAGATGGTTGACACGGTGATGAATAATTCTAGGTTGAAACGTTCACCACGGCAGAGGACGTTTTACTAGTTATCTCCCTTAAGCCCATTTGAGCTTCTCCTCTTCATTGGTGCTCTCCGGGGTTTAACTCACTTTTTAGTGACATTTGAATAAACCTGCCATGTAGTAGCGTCCCATCCGTGGGGAAGCACACTTCATCTAGTCGCTTTATGTATCACTGACACAAGAATAAGTTAGGGTAGAATGAAGTACTCAGCTTTTGGTCACAATACAACCTTACCTACCAACAGCAGTCTTTGGGATACCTAAACACGCTATAACGTTCAGTTAAACATATCTTATCAATGCAATTTCAGTATACACATCACTAGGATATGCAATTTATATTGATCATTCTGAATTTCAGAATTTGTTTGTATTATTAACCAGTTTTAATTCTGTTCTCAAGGATCGTTACCAGAATGCAGAAGAAGTTTTAAAACAGAGGTATTATTTTAAATATATTTTTATTATTATATTATGATTAGCGAGACGTTTCTCAGGTAACCCGGAGGAGTTGGTAACATGATACTTGACCCTGATTGGCTTGTTTCGGCGTTCAAACTTTGTCATCTAGATGTTGGGTGCTTAGTTTTCGTTACAAACAGCAGTCATCGAGAAAAACCGTTTTCACCCTCCTTCGTATATATATGACTATCTTCCTTTGGTCTTTTTTCTTCTTTTTCTCCTTCAACACAGAGAAAAGACTATATCTGAGCTACGAAAAGCTGTTGCTGAGAAGGAGGAGTTACTAAATCGTTCAACCACAAAGGTAACAAAAGTGACCATCAAGTTATGCGATTTAAAAAGGATGTCAGATGTCAGTCGTAAAAAGTAGTCGTCGCTTTCCTCCAAGGAAACATTTCGTGCAAATGCTGGGTTAGCCACTGAAACAATTCAAATCAAACTGAAACTGCTGCTATGGAGAACACGAGTATTGTGCAAATAAAATATCTACCATATGCAACATAATATTTGCGTCAGAGCAATTTTTAATAGAATATCGAAAGGATCTTGGAATTTTTTCTATTTTGCTTTATTTCGCTTAGTGATTGGTCCAGAAAACTGGCGCCATTCTTTTAACCAATCGCATGCAAAACAAAATTAATCGTGACGTGGCCCCTCGTGTCTCCCTTGACTCAAGCAGTTTGCCTGTCTCTCTCTTAAGTTTTCATTGGCCAGTGTTGATTTTAACCTTCACTCTGTTTGGCCGTTGTGATTATTTTGGTTTCCTTTTTTTCGACACTCTACTAAAAAACTGTTCAAACAGTTTACTAGATCGCGATCACAACTGCATCCTTCTCTTATTCTGCACCAGTTTCGGTCCTCAAACAACAGTTTAAATGTTATTGATAGCAGATTTAATTCATTATATCTTGTGATTTGTCTTTAGATAAGGCAATATGAAGAAAATAACAGATATATAGGAAATGACAGAATTTATAGTCCAGAGAGCAGAGGTGAGTGAGCAGTTTGGTTGTCCTAGTGATTGGTCCTACACTTGTAGTTTTTGTTTTTGTCATTCGGTAGTTTTCATTGTTCAGTTCAACTGAAATGTCCGTGACGCTGTTTGCATACGGGTGTGCAGTGCATGTTTTCTTTACAGGGCTTAAAAGAAATTGAGCTGTAATTTGTAATCATATGTGCAAGTTGTCCATCCCAACATGTATATGTATGTTTACAGTCAGGGTAATAGAAAAAGATAATCACCAATATTGGAGAAATTTTTCAATTATGTTAGGGGCAATTCGACATTAAATTACTTTTGCTGTATTCGCTCTGTGATTGGTTTAGAAAACCATGCCTTTCTCCCAAAACAATCACGTGCAAGGCCTAACACTAATCACGATTGGGTCACCCGCGTTTTCCCGCCCCTCAGGCAGTTTTTTCGTTTTTCCTCTGATTTCTCGTCGATTTATCTTTGGTATTTTCCTTGGCCTACTTGGCCGTCGTTATTACTTTGATTTTGGTTTACGAGTTGAACTTGTGTTATAAATACACTCGGTTATATGTAGAACAACCAGCATAATACTTTTATTTTCCAACCTCATTCCCGTTTGATTCGAAATTTACACGTGTGTTAAGATAGTGATGGAAATCATGATGACATCTTGTTTCTCTCACCGTTAAAGATTCACACAAGTTAATCACAAATTTAAGAGAAAGAGTTAAGGAACTGGAAGAGCAGCTTCAAGAAAGAGAGGTAGGCGATCAGGATTAAGAGAACTCCATATTCTTATCGATAAGTCAGTGCTTTTTAGTGGCGTTTTGTTTTGGTTAGCACCGCCCAACCATGATAAATCTTCATTTGTTCACTTTCCAATGTTCACTTATAGGATTTGCGTCAAGAAGGTTTTAGCTCGCCTTAGATGAGCAGAAAAAAGTTTTATTTTTTGTGGAACGAATAAATTCACTATGTAGATTATGAAGTAATGTGTTATTTATTGGAAGATTGTTACAACTTTCATTTTTTCTTTCTTTCCAGATGCTTCTTTTGGATGAAAACGAGGTATGCTTTACTCGATTTTTCTATTTTAATCATTGTTTGTTGTTCCATGCTTAGTGTTTGCTTTGTACATTTATCGTTTAATATTTGAAGTTTTTTTATGACTCCAGTTACGTGACCTCAGAAAAGATAACAATCGACTTGAAAAAGACCTGGAGGACAAGGACAAGGTAACCATGACGATATATTGGAACGCAAGGTGATGGGGGTGGGGTGGGGTGGGGTGGGAGTTGGGGCCTGAGGCCGATATTGAGTCGGGACACTCATTACTTCGTCCTCTTCCTGCCGCGAAAGAAATTCTAATAATTAGAAATTTTCTGAAATAAGTAAATCTCGCGAAAGGGGTTTGCCTTTTTTTTTATTGTCGTTCGTTTTTTAGTGCATCCATAATTTGTTTGCTCTGTCATTCTACGATCACCGCACCAAAATGACCCTGACCTTGAACAGAAAACAAATAAAGGCTGTGCAGTAGTAATTCATATCAGACATATAAAAGCAGCACGTTGACATTCATGGAAAATACAGTATGGTACCGGAAGAAGTATAAAACTATATTTAATTTTGCATCAATTTTATACTTTATTTTGTTCGTTTGAATAGTTATAATAATAGCATTACAAAAGAAGTTACTTACCACGAGACATTTGAACAAGAAACTTTGCACAATCTTGAGTTTTCGTGAGTGTGATAATGCTAATATTTGGCCACTTATAATTAAGTGAGTGGTCCCAATTGATGGCATTTAAACTGTCAATTACTCCATTCTAAAAATCATGATAGAAAAAAAGAAAACGCTACAGAATCTGCTTTGCTAACAATATTCTCTACTGTCTGATCTCGTGTCCCTTTGTGCTGAGTTTACTGTTTAGTTCAAAATAGTTGTTCATTTGAATGCAAATTTTACAACTCTTGTATTGACGTTAGCTACTTTTTGCACCTCAACATTTTATTGCGTTTTAAGTTTTACAATAGCCGGTAAATGAATGGTAAGCACAACTCTTAAGCCATACACGAAAACGCTGCAGACTTATTTTTCAATACGTACTAACTGTTACGAAGTTTCACTAATACTTTTCGTTGAGCGCGCTGAATAAGCCATGTTTTTGTTCCCGTTTTGTCTTACCTTGCGTTTTACAGTAGCGATTTCTCTATCTCCACAGAAAATAAAACTTCTACAAGCTAAAAATATAGAATTAAAGAAAGCATTCCAACGGGAGCTGGTAAGATTATTTGTTTTGGTAATTTTTTAATTGTGGCTGAAGTCAGCTCTATAAACTGAAAAAAGGAAAGAACCAAATAGACACAAATTCTCTGGCAACTAAATGTGCCTTTTTATATTTGTAAGAAAATGGCTGCTCCAGGGGACGAACCTGCGCAGAGAAGTCCTGGAACTCCGAATGGTGACGTCATTGTACACAGCGATGAAGAAAAAGAAAGACAAGACTATCTCGAAGTTAATTTTAAGTATCCTTTGATGTTTAAAGTATCGAGACAGATCTTACAAATTACGAGGCATACATTCCAATAAACCAGTTATCCATATGTCCTCTTGTTCTTCTTCCTTTAGTTGATTAATCTATCGTAGACAGTCGATAATTTGTTCAGTTAGTTAGGCGATTGAGCGGAGGGTTGCTTGATTAGTCCGTCATCCAGTCAAGAAGTTAATCTGGCAGACATTATCTTCAGTCACTCAGTCGGTCACCCTATCCGTTCGTTTGTTCATACTTCCTTCTGTCGGTCGTTCTTAAAATTGCGTGATCTGTCTTCGTTCGGTCGATCGCGATTGGTTTCCTTAAATGATCAGTTTCATTTTGGGGAACTTGTTTGAGGGAGTTTCTCTGGGATCTTCGTTACTATTGCATCATTATAAGTTGCTGTTGTGAACACATCACCTTAACTAAACGTTAGATATTTAAAACACGTAGTTTTAAAATACATGTGTAGTACAAACAAGCAGGTAATCATTGTGTTTGTTTTTGACGAGCTGGTTGGGATCCGTGCTGGTGTGCAGCATTCTCGGAAAAGTCGTGTATATCTTTTTCTCCGTTTTCCAATTTTTTTTTCCGAAGGGGTGGGGGAGTGCGACCTGACCGGTAGTAATCAGTTAAGAGTTACTTCTCAAACTGAATTCGACAAAAAAGTCGAGTTGTTTTTCCTCTTGTTTCTTCACAGTTTTTGTGGCGATAGATTTTAAAAATGTTAGTCGGTTCCATTACGCCTTTAGTTATTAACTGATCTAATTTCTTGCCTTTGTTACTTTTTCAGTCTCGTCAGCTAATCAACGTGATTGGTCATTTATTAAGATTTAACCCGAAAGAGCACGCATGCGTCAGGGAAGCTATGGAATGGAAGGTTTGTTTGAACATGGACTGAGCTTATTGTTGTAGTAGGAGAAAAGTTCGTGAGTGCCCTTACCAGCTGCTCCTGCATCTTTCGTCGTCGTCGTTATTGTTTTTATAGCGGCGAACGTTGTTGTAGCTTGATTGGACTTATTACGCACAGCAACTTCCTTACAAAGAAATACTTTAAATTTCGAGTCATGTGTTAAGCACAGCTACGTTTCTTCTGCGTATAGCATTGTATTCTGTGTGTAGACTTGCATCAGTTAGCGGGGAGACTTCAATTCAAGTAAGATCCTACCAGTTTATACTATTATGACAAGTAATGCCTTTATTTTTGTTTTCTTTCAGTTGCCATTAGATTAGGATTTTTAGAAATGAATGTTGTTCGTTTTAGGTAAGTCTGAATGATAACCTAACCGTGTAGTATTTACTAAAGGATTTTTTTCCTTGCCTTAAGGTTGCTTTTCGTCAAAACTGAAATATTTGGGTGTTCTTCCGCCGTAATTTTCCTCAATAACTGTTCTTTACATTTTTTTATTTGATAATTTACACAACAAAGCCTCGTTGGTACAATTAAAAATCTTGTAGGTTAAATAATAAAAGCAACCTTATTAACCCAATTTTCGTGAACCCAAGTTGTCAATGCGAGCTGCGTTATTGTCGTAATTCACGCATTTACTGTAATATACATTCGCTCTTCAGTGCTCAACTAACTTGCCATAAACATTTATGTTGCAGATTGCAGTTGTAATAAGGACGTAAAAAAAAGAAAAAAAATTCAGGGTTTATCCTCTATTTCACACGATACGTGGTGGCTGTGAAATTCTGTCTCATTGACCGATGCACCATTGATTTTCACCTTAAATACTTCAGTTAATCCCTTTTTTTTCCTAACCCACGACCGTCTCAATTTTCTTGTAAAATGCAAAGATATATTATAAACGCAGCAGAGTTAATATTCAAAAGGATAAGGGAATTATGAAAAACTGAGCATAAAAATGTGACATCAATAAACAATTTTTCCCTGAAAAGTTAGGAAACGAAATAATTTTTTGTAAAAGCGTTATCCGTTCCAAGAACTGAGAATGAAATTGGATTGGAAGCTAGAAAGAGCTCCTTATAAATATAGTTAACCGGACAATTACAGCTGAAAAAAATTGTGAGAGAAGGTGAAATATCTTCTGGGAAGTGTTTTTAATACAAGACGTCAAAATGAA
The DNA here is from genome assembly GCF_036669915.1 of Pocillopora verrucosa. Taxonomy (NCBI): domain Eukaryota; kingdom Metazoa; phylum Cnidaria; class Anthozoa; order Scleractinia; family Pocilloporidae; genus Pocillopora; species Pocillopora verrucosa. The sequence continues at coordinate 8,096,979 of NC_089315.1, read as the reverse complement.
ATTTATGTAAGACGTGATGAAATCCATGGAAAGAGTATAATTTATTGAAATCATTGTTATTTATCAATCGAATGAATTATACCTTTGGCGGGTTGCACATTTTTAGACACAAGCTTGGAGTGTAATATATTATTTATAGCAGAACAAAAACAATATTTGGGAAAACGTAAATAAATGCTGTCAGAAATGCAAAGTTTTTCATGGGGGAACTACTCCTGTCTGTGTTTCACCCTCAGAAACGGAGTGAGAAGATTGTTCAAACGATGGCAAATAGTCTTCCCTTCTTCCCCTCCACGCGAAAAAGAAAAATTGGCCACAGCAATTGTAGCTGCAGATGTAAAGTCGTAGCTGATTCAGTGCTAGGGCTGCAATTTCAAAGCTTCTAGAAACTATCTAATAAGCTACTGCTGCAAGACAAGATGCCCTATAGCGCGACCGATTTGAGTGATAATTTTTCTTTTATGTGTTATTCAATTTTAAACTAAACTCCTTGCAATACGCTGTATCAAGCAGTTTTTCGACATATACTTATGTGCAATGCAGTACCTCGACATTAATTTTTTCAATCTCTGACCTCTTCTGCAAAATTTAATTGACGCGTACAAATAATACACTCTGGGCACTTCCTGCAAAGTAAGAGGCTTTTGGGTAAATTTCAAGATAAATGACATTGACATAAACATTGGTTAAGGGTAGTACAACTTGTAGTGTCAATATAATAATTACTATATAGTCCGATTAAAGTTTGATCTATCACCCTTAAACTTTTTTATACATGAAACTTTCCGTTTCAAATTTTTACATTGTACTAGATTTTCTGTAGTTTTAGACTACACTTAGGGTTCTGAAATAATGATTAAAATTAAGTTTTGCAATGTTCACGAATCACTTGACTTTCACGACAAACTATATCAAATTAATGATGCGGGAATAGCTTTCGTTTTGACGGAAAATATTGTGCCCTTAGCATGGGATTTCTGTGGAGCGTTTTTCTTTTCTTTTTATCCGTACTCCTTTCAAGGGACAAAATAAGTGCAAAACTGTCTTAACGTTTCCTTGACGGCTCTTTGAATTTCTTTGATCTTCCAACAGTAAAGAATGGGATTTAGCAAGGAATTAAGGTTGACTAAAACAACCGCGGAGACGTGTGCCACAAATAGTGTTAAGTTTAATCCACGAATAAGCGCTATGACTGAAAGCAATGTAAAAGGAAGATAGCATGACATTAGCGTTAAGTGAACCCACAGCGAATTGATGACTGTCTTTTTGTACCGCGCCATCGTCAGCTTGGCACCTGCTCCTGGGCACCCATGATCTTGCACGGCCATTCGCCGACATCGAAAATAGTGAAAGATTCTTGTGTAAGAGTAAGTCGAGATTGTTATCTTCAACATGATCATTACACCGCTCGCAATTCCGTATGCCCTTATGCTCCAGAACCAAGCAGCTCCCACCAAAGGGCTTTGGACCCACAGTAAAAAGACGACAATACGAACTCGCTTTATGGTGACAACTTGTCTATATCGTATTCCTAACAAGAGAGCCATGAGTCGATCCACAGAAATGGCGGTTATCGTCGACAAAGATACACCGGAGAAAATTGTACTTAACAGAAATGCGACGTATTCCAGCAGTCGACATTCTTCAAAGGTGCTCTGGCTTATTCCTGTCTGAGTCATAGCAATCATTACTGATTGTGAAATAAAGCCAGCGCAAAGGTCAGTGATTGTGAGATTAAAAAGCAACAGTTTGGATGGAGGATTAAGACTGTTTTCTCTGCGAAGTGCGACCAGGATCAAAATGTTTGCCAGAGTAGTCGCTACAGAAAGAAAACCATACATGACCGTAGAAAATATTGCCAAGGCAGGGAGATGATATTTGTTGCCATGAGGCCCGTTGCAAAACATCGATCGGTTTGTCAATTCGAGGAAATTCATAATTTCTTCTCAACAGCACGAGTCAAGGCAAAGGTCGGATGTTTTCAGAAAGTGATGTTTAAGCTCAACGAGAAAAATCACTCCAAGTATTGTCACTTTATAGAGAGTTCCTTGGTGAGGTTATTTTCATTTAAATGCGCTATCAAATGGAACAGTTTCAATTCATTTCAGTTTCTAACAAAAGTCCACGGAAGAGGTTAAGACAACTGAAAGGTGCTTAGCTTAATTAAGGACCTGGTGATAGGACAAGTGTACCACGTAACCATTTCAATTTACATTTTAAGTTCACTTTCCTAAATTAAAATTGTACGAAATGGTACTTTGTGAAATGACACTTTACGAAATGGTACATTGCGAGATTGCAATTTGCGATTTGGTACTTTGGGAAATGGTATTTTGTGAATTAGTTTATTACGCAACAATTGGTTCATACGTCAGCGTGCGTTCATCAAGATATGAAGCACGTGGGAAGTTTGGAGAGCACGAAAGATGCTTAAGAGATGCTTGGGGGGTAGCCAAGAGCAACTCTAGCTTCTTGAGTGCTCTCCAAACTTCCCAAGTGCTTCATATTTCGATGAACGCACAGCTGACGTATGAACCAATTGTTTTATAACATTTTCAACCCGATGGAAATATACTTCAGGAAATGGTATTGAAGGAGATGGTACTTTAGGAAATGATAGTTTGCGAAATAATAAGGTGCCGGAGAAGTTTCAATCGAGATATTCCTAAAGCCCTCTTACAATAACAATAGAGGAAATCTTAACTTGATAATGATTAAGTCTCGGACACGACCACCTGAATGAAGTCATGGGAAAGAATCATTTATATTGCTGGTAATTTGTGATACCTACGACGTAAAGCAAACTTGAGAACCGATAACATTTTTTTCAGTGCGAGATCACTTTGAGAAATCAGATAGACCTTCACTTGCAGCCCTTTCTCCTACCCATTTAAAGCGGCTTGATCACCCTCGCTGTGACTCGCACCTGAGCAGAGAATTACTGTAGTTTGGAAAGGAGACCGGCGTTATTGCGCACAGCGATGAAGAAAGGGGAAGACAAGGCTATGTTGAGGTTGTAAGCATCGTTTGATGCTAACTGTATGTACACGGATATGTCAATCGACGGGGCATCCATCGCTATAAGCTACTGTTAATCTTTGATCTCTCATACATTTTATTGAACTACTTGGTTCTTTGTGATTCATATTTCATTAGATTTTAGAAAACAAAAATATTTCATTCGGTCACAGTGCGTCTTTAGTCTTGTACTGTTTCCATGTAATCATTAGCTAAGGAGTAACACCACTTTCAGCCTTACTGTGTTCCTCGAAACGCTTATCGCAAAGAAATATTTCCGATATTTACCTATATCCTTTTAACAGATTGAGAAACGTTCAAATGTTTACATCCTTTTTCAGGGATTATTTTAAGTAGTAACCGCGCTCTCGTTCTGCGATAGGTGTAGTTATATGAAATAATGCGCTACAGCTTTGCTTAACTTTCTCGGATTCTCCTGACAACCTTTGTGTTTAGGCTATGAAGCTATGAGGCTATGTAAACAGGGAAAAAGTCCTCTATTACTTAAGTATGTGCAATAGAATATAAAGTGATTATATCAAGTTCTCTTGATATTTATCAATTCTAGACTAAGCCCAAATTCTACACTTTGCAACAATAGCACATATTTGTATCTAATAACAATAATGGTGAAAAATTGAGTTATGCACCGTCTGCGAATCACTTTATTTTCAAGATAAGTAATACCGGATGAGCTTTCCTTTCGACTTTGGATTCTTGCACCGCTAATCCAGGGGTCACCTCAGTCCCTTTAAGCAAAAAAAAAAAAAAAAGTGGAAAACTGTCCTATCATGCATTTACATTACCGTTCTTCGAACTTCTTTGATCTTCCAGCGGTAAATAATTGGATTTAGTAGTGAATTAGTTATCTAGCACTTTTTCACTGTAAGTTTTTACATTTTTCATTTTCCGTTCGCACTGACCCTTTTGGCGTATGTCTATCCATTTTTTGTCTCTTTCCTTGTATATGTACTCATTTTGAGCTTGTAGACGTACCCAATAAAGCTGTTAAATAAATAAATAAATAAATGAATTTAGATTGACTGAAGCAACCACGGAGGCGAGTGTTACAAGAAGAAATAAATTTAACCCAAGAATAAGAATTAAAGCAGTTACTTCTGCAATAGGAACATAGCATGTTACTAACGTTCAGTGAACCCACAATGAATTTATAATCAACTTTTTGTATTTGGAGAAAAGTTCGTGAGTGCCCTTACCAGCTGCTCCTGCAACTTTCGTCGTCGTCGTCGTCAGTGTTTTTACAGGGGCGAACGTTGTTGTAGCTTGATTGGACTTATTACGCACAGCAACTTCCTTACAAAGAAATACTTTTAAATTTCGAGTCATGTGTTAAGCACAGCTACGTTTCTTCTGCGTACAGCATTGTATTCTGTGTGTAGACTTGCATCAGTTAGCGGGGAGACTTCAATTCAAGAAAGATCCTACAAGTTTATACTATTATGACAAGTAATGCCTTTATTTTTGTTTTCTTTCAGTTGCCATTAGATTAGGATTTTTAGAAATGAATGTTGTTCGTTTTAGGTAAGTCTGAATGATAACGTAACCGTGTAGTATTTACTAAAGGATTTTTTTCCTTGCCTTAAGGTTGCTTTTCGTCAAAACTGAAATATTTGGGTGTTCTTCCGCCGTAATTTTCCTCAATAACTGTTCTTTACATTTTTTTATTTGATAATTTACACAACAAAGCCTCGTTGGTACAATTAAAAATCTTGTAGGTTAAATAATAAAAGCAACCTTATTAACCCAATATTCGTGAACCCAAGTCGTCAATGCGAGCTGCGTTATTGTCGTAATTCACGCATTTACTGTAATATACATTCGCTCTTCAGTGCTCAACTAACTTGCCATAAACATTTATGTTGCAGATTGCAGTTGTAATAAGGACGTAAATAAAGAAAACAATTCAGGGTTTATCCTCTTTTTCACACGATACGTGGTGGCTGTGAAATTCTGTCTCATTGACCGATGCACCATAGATTTTCACCTTAAATACTTCAGTTCCTCCTTTTTTTTTCCCTAACCCACGACCGTCTCAATTTTCTTGTAAAATGCAAAGATATATTATAAAAGTAGCAGAGTTAATATTCAAAAGGATAAGGGAATTATGAAAAACTGAGCATAAAAATGTGACATCAATAAACAAATTTTTCCTGAAAAGTCAGGAGACGAAATAATTTTTTGTAAAAGCGTTATCAGTTCCAAGAACTGAGAATGAAATTGGATTGGGAGCTAGAAAAAGCTCCTTATAAATATAGTTAACCGGACAATTACAGCTGAAAATATTGTGAGGGAAGGTGAAATATCTTCTGGGAAGTGTTTTTAATACAAGACGTCAAAATGAAATTTATGTAAGACGTGATGAAATCCATGGAAAGAGTATGATTTATTGAAATCATTGTTATTTATCAATCGAATGAATTATAACTTTGGCGGGTTGCACATTTTTAGACACAAGCTTGGAGTGTAATATATTATATATAACAGAACAAAAACAATATTTGGGAAAACGTAAATAAATGCTGTCAGAAATGCAAAGTTTTTCATGGGGGAACTAGCCCTGTCTGTGTTTCACCCTCAGAAACGGAGTGAGAAGATTGTTCAAACGATGGCAAATAGTCTTCCCTTCTTCCCCTCCACGCGAAAAAGAAAAATTGGCCACAGCAATTGTAGCTGCAGATGTAAAGTCGTAGCTGATTCAGTGCTAGGGCTGCAATTTCAAAGCTTCTAGAAACTATCTAATAAGCTACTGCTGCAAGAAAAGATGCCCTATTGCGCGACCGATTTGAGTGATAATTTTTCTTTTATGTGTTATTCAATTTTAAACTAAACTCCTTGCAATACGCTGTATCAAGCAGTTTTTCGACATATACTTGTGTGCAATGCAGTACCTTGACATTAATTTTTTCAATCTCTGACCACTTCTCCAAAATCTAATTGATGCGTATAAATAATACACTCTGTGCACTTCCTGTTTAGTAAGAGGCTTTTGGGTAAATTTCAAGATAAATGACATCGACATAAACATTGGTTAAGGGTAGTACAACTTGTAGTGTCAACATAATAATTACTATATAGGCCGATTAAAGTTTTATCTATTACTCTTAAACTTTTTTATACATGAAACTTTCCGTTTCAAATTTTTACATTGTACTAGATTTTCTGTAGTTTTAGACTACACTTAGGGTTCTGAAATAATGGTTAAAATGAAGTTTTGCAATGTTCACGAATCACTTGACTTTCACGACACACTATATTAAATTAATGATGCGGGAATAGCTTTCGTTTTGACGGAAAATATTGTGCCCTTAGCATGGGATTTCTGTGGAGCGTTTTTCTTTTCTTTTTTATCCGTAGTTCTTTCAAGCGACAAAACAAGTGCAAAACTGTCTTAACGTTTCCTTGACGGCTCTTTGAATTTCTTTGATCTTCCAACAGTAAAGAATGGGATTTAGCAAGGAATTAAGGTTGACTAAAACAACCGCGAAGACGTGTGCCACAAAAAGTGTGAAGTTTAATCCACGAATAAGTGTTATGACCGTGACTAATGTAAAAGGAAGATAGCATGACATTAACGTTAAGTGAACCCACAGCGAATTGATGACTGTCTTTTTGTACCGCGCCATCGTCCGCTTGGCACCTGCTCCTGGGCACCCATGATCTTGCACGGCCATTCGCCGACATCGAAAATAGTGAAAGATTCTTGTGTAAGAGTAAGTCGAGATTGTTATCTTCAACATGATCGTTACACCGCTTGCAATTCCGTATGCCCCTATGCTCCAGAACGAAACGGCTCCCACCAAAGGACTTTGGACCCACAGTAAAAAGACGACAATACGAACTCGCTTTATGGTGACAACTTGTCTATATCGTATTCCTAACAAGAGAGCCATGAGTCGATCCACAGAAATGGCGGTTATCGTCGACAAAGATACACCGGAGAAAATTGTACTTAACAGAAATGCTACGTATTCCAGCAGTCGACATTCTTCAAAGGTACTTTGGCTTATTCCTGTCCGAGTGAGAGCAATTGCTACTGGTTGTGAAATAAAGCCAGCGCAAAGGTCAGTGATTGTGAGATTAAAAAGCAACAGTTTGGATGGAGGATTAAGACTGTTTTCTCTGCGAAGTGCGACCAGGATCAAAGTGTTTGCCAGAGTAGTCGCTACAGAAAGAAAACCATACATGACCGTAGAAAATATTGCCAAGGCAGGGGGATGATATTTGTTGCCATAAGGCCCGTTGCAAAACATCGATCGGTTTTTCAATTCGAGGAAATTCATAATTTCTCCTCAACAACACGAGTCAAGGCAAAGGTCGGATGTTTTCAGAAAGTGATGTTTAAGCTCAACGAGAAAAGTGATGTCTTTGTTTCTTCAGTTCTCCAACATTACAATCACTCCAAGTATTGTCACTTTATAGAGAGTTCTTTGGTGAGGTTATTTTCATTTAAATGCTCTATCAAATGGAACAGTTTCAATTAATTTCAGTTTCTAACAAAAGTCGACGGAAGAGGTAAAGACAACTGAAAGGTGCTTAGCTTAAGGACCTGGTGATAGGACAAGTGTACCACGTGGCCATTTCTATTTACATTTACTCTAGCTTCTTGAGTGCTCTCCAAACTTCCCAAGTACTTCATATTTCGATGAAAGCACAGCTGACGTATGAACCAATTGTTTTATAACATTTTCAACCCGATGGAAAATTTGTTTTTCTCGAGGGGTTTGTTTGCTGACATGAGCGTGCAAAATAGGAATATGAAGCACGGTGGTGGCCTCTTTTTTTTTTCACATATTGGACCCAGTTGATGGCAATTTTGCTGACAAGTGCCTCATTCTAAAAGAAAAACCTACCGCATCTGCTTTTGAAGGAATATACTCTTCTGTCCGACATCATGTCTTCATCGCTGTGAAAAATTCATCTTTTTCCGGAATGGTACTTCGGAAAATAATTCTGTGCGAAATGGTACTTTAGAAAAAGTTACGTGGGAAATGGTACTTTAGGAAATGGTATTGAAGGAGATGGTACCTTAGGAAATTGTTTTGAAGGAGATGGTACTTTAGGAAATGTTAGTTTGCGAAATAATTAGGTGCCGGAGAAGTTTCAATTGAGATCTTCCTAAAGCCCTCTTACAATAATAATAGAGGAAATCTTAACTTGATAATGATTAAGTCTCGGACACGAACATCTGAATGAAGTCATGAGAAAGAATCATTTATATTGCTGGTAATTTGTGATGCCTACGACGTAAAGCAAACTTGAGAACCGATAACATTTTTTTCAGTGCGAGATCACTTTGAGAAATCAGATAGACCTTCACTTACTTGTAGACCTTTCTCCTAACCATTTAAAGCGGCTTGATCACCCTCGCTGTGACGCGAACCTGAGCAGAGAATTACAGTAGTTTGGAAAGGAGACCGGCGTTATTGCGCACAGCGATGAAGAAAGGGGAAGACAAGGCTATGTTGAGGTTTTAAGCATCGTTTAATGTTAACTGTCTGTACACGGATATGTTAACCGACGTGGCATCTATCGGAATAAGCTACTGTAAATCTTTGATCTCTCATACATTTTATTGAACTACTTGGTTCTTTGTGATTCATATTTCATTAGATTTTAGAGAACAAAAATATTTCATTCGGTCACAGTGCGTCTTTAGTCTTGTACTGTTTCCATGTTTGATCGAAACTGCAGCCAGATAAATAACCGATTAGTTTGTTTGCATTTATTCTCAGGGTAAAATTAAATGCATCAGAGTGAAGACTATAATGATGTCACTATGTATGGTAGAAGTTCCAATTTGTAATGTTGTATATATGGAACTTGGGATAGAAAAATAAATATCTAAATTCAGTGTATTAATAATACACCCCGAGCACATCTATAACATTAGATTACTTAATGTGCATACATTTCATTGATTTTCTCACAGTTCTATTCATTACAGTAATCATTAGCTAAGGAGTAACAGCACTTTCAGCCTTACTGTGTTCCTCGAAACACTTATCGCGAAGAAATATTTCCGATATTTACATATATCCTTTTAACAGATTGAGAAACGTTCAAATGTTTATATCCTTTTTCAGGGATTATTTAAAGTAGTAACCGCGCTCTCGTTCTGCGATAGGTGTAGTTATATGAAATAATGCGCTACAGCTTTGCTTAACTTTCTCGGATCCTCCTAACAACCTTTGTGTTTAGGCTATGAGGCTATGTAAACAGGGAAAAGTTCTCTACTACTTAAGTATGTGCGATAGAATATAAAGTGATTATATCAAGTTCTCTTGATATTTATCAATCTTAGACTACGCCCAAATTCTACACTTTGCAACAGTAGCACATATTGGTATCTAATAACAATAATGGTGAACAATTGAGTTATGCACCGTTTGCGAATCACTTTATTTTCAAGATTAGTAATGCCGGATGAGCTTTCCTTTCGACTTTGAATTCTTGCGCCGCTAATCAAGGGGTCACCGCAGTCCCTTTAAGCAAAAAAAATAAAAAAAAAAAGTGGAAAACTGTCCTATCATGAAATTTATATTACCGTTCTTCGAACTTCTTTGATCTTCCAGCGGTAAATAATTGGATTTAGCAGTGAATTTAGATTGACTGAAGCAACCGCGGAGGCGAGTGCTAACGAAACTTCCCATGGTTAATATGTAATCTGGATTACTTCATGTCCTTCAGGAAAAAGAACAGCGATTTCATCACCATTTTTTCCCTACTTTTCTCCCGCATATCTTTTAAAAGCTTAAAGAAAGATCAATATAACGTAATCTCCCAGTGATTTACACGAGAGGAAGTCAAAGGTCTCTCTAATTTTCCCCTGAGGTAACCGGCTCACCAGGAAAAAAAAGGAAAAAAAAGACATATCAGTCTTAATAAGAAATGTGTTTTTTTTTCAGATCTCTTGTACTTTTCTAAGTGTCTTAAAAACTTAAAACCAATGATATTAATTTTCAAAGAAATTATATCTCTATTCATTACTATTGTGCTAACAATATGCTCCTGAAATCGCGTTTTATTGGTAAAATTGTTAGAGCGACATGATATTGAAAACAATCGTTTCATCTAGCCTTGAAAAATCTGAGGTAGAATTGATATTCCATCCAGCAATTGAGAATCTATTCAATTATCTCTTTCAATTGGTTTCCTCCGCGATAATGGAAAATATGAGGACCACTTCATTCTGTCACCGAATGATGCAATAATACATCGACGTGGTATGAAACTGCCTGTAATCTATTGTTTCTTAGAGCCACGATAAAGCTGAAAGAAGACACCTTTTTTCAACTTTGTGCGTCATCATGGTGATAAAAAAGTCTACTTTACGCGCCTCAAGTGATGCTCAACTAGTGGCCGTAAAGTTATACAGAAACTTGCCTTTTCACCCCTCTGGGCCACAGTGAGATAAAGCCCAAAATTTATCATAGAGATATTAATGAAAAGCAAGGTTTTTCTGTTTTGAAAAACATCTTAATTTAAACGCGAGAACTGAACATATCATCCATACCTTCGTGAATGAAAAAAAAAAAAGTCGCCGTGGTAACCAAAGTTCGATAAACATGTCGGAATTGATTTTCATGAAGGGCATTTATTAGTTAATCAACATTAATAGGGTTAAGTTTAATTTTTTTCAAGTGGGAAAGTTTCCCTAGAAAGACCTTGTTTTATTGTTTCAATCGAGTGAGCCTCACTTCGCACCACAGTTTTGTTTCAGAACCTTACCTCCTTTACTCATTTGTTGTGCAAAGCAAAGTTCAACAGTGAACTTTATATTCGGGTGGAATTGACTTTTTAAGTGAACTTCTCTTCGAGAGACGCTCTAGTTGTTTTATCACGAAATTTAACATTGTAATTCCCAAACCTTATGTTGCAGACATAATGAGGAAATAGAAAAACTTATCAGCTTTCCGACAATTAAGTTTGAAGGTGACATATCACTAAGTTTTCCGGCTGAACTTTCGTGCAACGAACTGCATAGCAAGTAGAGGGTGGGTTGCAAATTGGATCTCCTTCTCTCTCACTTGAGCCTATTATTGCACTATGCACAGCTTGCGCCAAGTCTTTACCTTACTTAACCATTTATTATGTTTCATTTATGCTTTGGTCATCGCGAGACAATAATTTCCAGGTAATTTTTAAGACTTCTTCACATGTGTGTACGATTAAAAAATAAAAGAAGAAAAATCATCAAAACTGTACATTATGACCTTCAAGCGCAAGTTTTGTCGATATCCTACTGCCATGGATTAGAACGAGTCAAAAAATGAAATTTAAAAATATTCAACCTCGTTTATCTGTGCTTGTTCAACTAGAAGAAAAGGCAGAAAGTTTTTGAAACGTTCTTTTTACCGCATATCGAATTTCTTTGATTTTCCAGCAGCCAAGAATTGGATTCAAAAAGGAATTTAGGTTGATTAGATTAGCAGTCAATCTTTGGGAGATTAAAATTGAAAGGCTGGGTTGTACTTGAGCATTACAGCAGATACGACAAGGTGGGGTAAATAACATGTCACTAATGTAGAGTGAATCCACAGTGTATTCCTAACCGATTTTTTATACACAACCATATTGGGTGGAGCGCTCTCTGTTGTTTGATCTCCCAAACTATCCTTTGCCTCTCTTTGGTAACGTCGAATGGTGTAGCAGTAACTTTAGACGATCAAATTCAATGTTCCAAACACACCTCTTACGATGAAGTAAACTCTTGGATTCAAAACGTAGAGGAATCCAACAAAACTGGCCTTTAACCATGATGAAAAGAGACGACCGCACGAACTCGCCTGAAAGTTACCACATGTCTGTACCTTATCCCCAATAAAAGAGCCAGGAGTCTGTCCAAACTAATGGTGGTCAATTTCGACAAAGATACACCGGAGAAAATTGTAGATGCAATAAAGGCTGAGAATTGTAACATCACAGAGATTCCAGTTCCTTTTAAGGAAGACAAGATCATAGTTATTGCTAATGGCTGTGCGATAAGGCTAGACCCAAGAGGTTTCGATGGCGGGTGAACAGATGCTACCTAGAAGGTAGAAGGCTGGAGATAATCACCAAAAATTTAAGAAGGCCGGGGAAATATTGGTTATTATGCCAGAATCTTGGACAGCCGTACATTATTTGGTTTGTCCGTTCACTCAAATTCATCATCAATTCTACTCACTCGAAAAAGATTACTGTTCGCTTTCACCCAGTAAGAAACGTTCGCTGTTTCAGTTATTGTAAAATGAACTCAGCAGAGGAGTTGAATTTTTTTTGTATAATAAAGCATAGTTTGATGGCGGCTAAATTAAATTCAAGATTTCTCCGGATCAAAAAAAGAAGATTGTTTCAAAACACGTCAAAATTATGTTTTAAAACTAAGAATTTTCAAACAAGAGCAAAAATTGGTTTTAACACGCCTCTGATTACCTTAGGTGCTTCGCTGGCGATCCGAGTTCAAACTCAATTGTTCAACTTTATAAAAGAGGTAATAAGCGAGATGAGAAAATAAAGTATACCAATCTCCAAATGCCATTAACTTGAGTGGCGATTAAGTTTTTTAATCTTTGACATCTAAAAACCTTTCAATTTAAAAAGTGGTCATCCACTTCTTGAAAGCTTTGTAATCTCAAGAGCGATATATCGCCTCGCATCCGTCATTCAAAATAAGAAAGCTCCGATGTCTGGTCGATTAATTGTTCTAATGTTTCCATAAAATGCGCAATTCATCGTCGATACATCGGAAAAATAAGGAGCGTTATTGGCCAATGAAAGTTTACATTACTTTTGAACAACACTGTATAACCCCAACATGTTAAAAACTACGTCAAACTCATCTATTCGAAGATAACTCAAATCATGGAGATGTCAGCTTTTTCCAATATAATTGATCACTGCTATTGCATAGAAAAATCTTCGCTGTTTCCAAGCATAACTTGTTTTTTTGCTACTTGCCAAATACACTCGTACAGCAACTAATGTGCCTCACATATATTCGATGTCATTCAAACCTATTTCCAATTCCTCATAGAACACTTATTTGCGTGTGAATTAAGTAAATTTGCAATACAGCCGGCTCTGATGAATCACTCGAATTTATGTTTGCCAATTGTTTTAAGATTCAATAGTCGCTAACACTCCCCTTTTAAAGATTTATCAGTGCATATTAGTCAGTCACATTAATGCCTCGAAATTTGAAATTTTCTCGATATCAAAGAAGCACACCATATACTGTAGTAAATATTTTAAAGGTAAATTCAATGAAATATTTACATTTATAACGTATATATTGTCTATAACACTCTTTACAAAGATCTAAATTTGCATTATCTGGTTCCGGAAAATTCTGACACAATTTGAGTCGGCTTTATTCATGTTTTAATCCATGAGTTTCTGGTCTGAAAATCCTTACAGTTCGTCGTTTAGGGAAAATAAAAGTGGTTTGCCCGTCATAAAATTTGATATCCCTTTAACTTTTCTTCACTAACAAATGTTAAGCTAGTGGTTATTCGTTTCTACGAGTGCTTTTCTGTCAGTTGAACGACGAAAGTAAGTTTACACTATAACTTGTCTTCTGCGAACTTGAAAAGTGCGATTAAATGCTTCATAGAATCTGCTGTTTCGCAAACAATAAACCCACGGGTCGATTGCCACGGAAGTAAAGGCTACTGCCTCAACAGTCGTCCAAACCTTATGATACATGGTGGAGTAAACCACATTTTTGCTCAGATATTGAGTGAAAGAAGTCACTAGACTCGGCAGCCAGCAAACAACGAATAGCCCCACCACAATACTAACTGTTTTAGCAGCTTTTAAGTTCTGTTTTGGTCTGTTCACGGATTCTTGATTCTGTAAAGTAACAACGTTTATTCTCCTGGACTGCGTCGCAGAGGCTTTCAATATTCGCATGGAGCAGAACACAATGACGATCATAGGAATTAACACTGTTATGATTGTAAAAGACAACCACAACTCAATAGAATCATCTCTCACAAAAAACCTTGAACAGGGGAGAAGAAATGACAAGACCCATACAGAAGCTATAATGAAATAACTTCTCGTGTTAGTAAGAAGCTCTTGGTAGCGGAGCGGATGAATGATGGCAATATACCTGTCCAGACTAATGCAGCATAGGTTGAACGTTGTAGCTACAGTGGTGTGTATCCACAGATAATCAATAGCTTTACCGTAAGTTTTCAGATAACTGTCTTCGTCATAATTGATGCACCTGGCCGTTGCCCATACAGGGTTTATAACAAGTCCTACCGACAAGTCCGCCACAGCCAATGAAGCAATGAAAAAATTCGAAATTATTCTGAGGGAATGATTTCTGGCGATCAACCACAAGACAACAGTGTTGCCAATTACGGCCACCAGACCTGTGACACTGAACCAGGCTGCTAAAACGATCCTTTCCTCTTGGCTCAACTCCTCCCTGGTGCTGTTCATATTGCAAAGGTGTCTTTTCAATTCCGCTGACTTGGCGTGAGTTCTTCTCTGATATTAGATGAAGAACAATTTATGGATTTAAAACACTTTTAATAGATTTCGCATATTGTTTGACCCAATAGGAAAAGATCAACACCGAAGAACTTAATAAATCATTAAAGAAACACTGGTGGCCGGTTTTCAAGCCAATGTCTGGGTGGTGAATCACCTTCAACCTCTAGTTGCTATGCTTTCGTCCATGTAAGCTGTCAAAGCGTCGATTTTCTTATTAACTAACTCAGTGAGTCGAATGCTTTTGTTTTCGCCCGTCAAAACGTCGAGCATTAAATAATAGTAAATTGTAGCTCAAAAGAAGTACAGTCATGCCAAGTGAAAAATCCATCCCCTCTCGAGTGAAAAGGTGAATTCCCAGTCAAGAAGAAATATTTCATTTTGAAGTTTTTGCTACAGTTCGTACAAGTAATGAAAAATTATGTGATAGTCTAAAGACTACATGAGTGAATTATCATGAGACACCAATCGTAAAAGTACCAAGATCGCTACGACAATTAAAATATATTGGAACGCCGTTTTATTTACTTTGAGCTCTTTATTTCTTCTTTAGAAGTGTACTGTTAGACATCTGAGGTTTTCAAGGTTTTTCCATATCTTCCCTTCCTTTCTTGCAATTTCTTTGGTAATGCTGGTGCCATATGAATGGCGTTTTTTAGATCAACATGATATCTGATGATCAATTTATAAAAGTACATATCATTAGTGGGAATCTAAAATTCACCTGCTATAAGTCATGTTTTAATAAAGATCCTTTTATCTTTCTCATTTATTTAAATCATTCTCACTGATCATGAACGAGCGCAGATAAACACCTCCGTTCACAAAACAGATATTTGCTGACTTCATTAACTACCCCTTTTGTGAATTTAGTTGAGTGAAGTATCGCCGAACAAGTGTAGATCCCAAAAAACGCTCTAAATTCTGGCTAAAACTCTGACGAATCCTACAAACTATCGAAAGGAAAGAGGAGCGACCGCCCACGGCTTGTGCTTGTCAATATCACTCTGCGCTATATTTGAATGATTGAAACTCAGCCAACGTTCTTCGCAAGATTTTGACTCGTTGTTTACTCAGCTCCCCTTTATTTATTTTATACCTGAATAATTATCTGTTTGTGACGAAAGCGTCTTTTTGTCGAGAAAAGAGAAGAGAACAAAACACGATAATAGACATAGGAAATAATATTGTCATAACTGTAAATGATATGTACAATGTTGATAAAGCTGTTATATCCTGAACCATGAACCTTGAGCAGGGTAAGACAAGGGACATAAACCATACACTAGCTATCAGTAAATAACATCTTCTGCTGGTGAGAAAATCGTGGTAGCGCAGAGGATGAATGATGGCTACGTACCTGTCCAGGCTAACACAGCATAAGTTAAATGTTGTTGCTACAGTAGTGTGGATCCATAGATAATCTATACTCTTATCGAAGGTTTCAATGTAGGTTTTATTAGAGTGATAACCCAAAAATTCGTATGACTATCCAGACTGGGTCTGTAAAAAGTCCCACGAAAAAGTCTGCAGCGGCCAACGAGGTCAGGAACAGGTTGGACATTTTTCTTAGAGATCTTTCTCTGAAAATCAACCATAGGACAATTCCATTTCCAACTATTGTCAGTAACCCTGCGACACCCAACCACGTCGCTAAGGCGATCTTTGCCTCCAAAGGTAGCGGTTTACCTTGGTTTCCCGAAGTACGTGTGTCGTTCATTTCTACAGCGTCGACTTCGTTATCGACCTTCTGTTTCTCTTCTGATCAAAAACGTTTTCTGGTTACGAATTATACCAAATCTAGAGCGTTATTTGAAATTCATTTATGGGACGTCGGCTGTCTATTCGTCAAGATATAGTTGGCTTTGACGTTGATTGGTCGAAGTCAGTTCTCGGCAGATATTGTTCATATCTTTAGAAAATTTTTTTTAACGTTTTGTCATCATTATTTTTATGCGAAGTGATCGTTGTTATTAGTTACATGCTGTTAGGCATTGTTGCGCTCGCCAGGAGGCATTCATTTCCTCTGCGTTGATATTCATTATTAACCTTCAGTTCCCCTTCTGATCAAAAACATTTGCTGATTACAAATTGTACTTCACTCTGTGTGACATTTGAAATTAATTTTTGAGACTTTGACTGCCAATTCGTCGCGACGCTATTGGCTCTGATGTTGATTGGTAGAAGTTAGTCTTCCGGAGCTATTTTTGCCGTCGTTTATAATGTTTATAAGATCCATTTGTCGTTATCATTTCTATGCAAAGTGATCAAAACCTTTTTTTTTTTACGCTGTAAGCATTCTAGATAGACACTTCAAAATTAAGTTAGGAAAAAGATCGTTAACGTGCTACAAAGTGGACACTAGGATGGATGATATACAACGTTTAAGGTCACCTAAATCCAAGATGGCGTCTAGTTATCGATCGAGATGCATGTGTTGCGTTTTGGAAACAAACTCAAAGAGGAAGTTTGCTGTGGATTTATCTTTGCAAACCTTTTTAATTCACTATATCTCTAGGTGAGGTTATGTTGAAGCATTATAGTCGCCAATTTGGCGACAATTTTCAGGATTTGGTCACCAAAATGAATTTAGTCGCATTGGCGCCTGTATTAGGCGCAATTTCACATCCTGTTAATTAATTAATAATTAACCATTGTTGCACTTGTCAGGTGGCTTTCGTTACTGCTTATTGCAATTGATATGTCGTTGATACCTCGAAAGAGAAAAAAGATTAAATGGCTTTATATTTTATGGCAACGCTTTAGAGTGACTTGAGCATCGATATCGCGCGTGTCAGATCTAGAGACTGTGTGCAGTCCTTGTTGTTGTTAGCAGCGGCGAAGAACCTCTGAGACACCTTTAATGTAGGGAAGAACCACACCGACTGTAAATTTGAAATCTTGCACGAGCTCTTCATTTGTTTTTTACCTTTTAGTCGTTGGGATCTTTCGTACAAATGTGGGCGGATATCCGTTAGAAACAAGAAGTTATGGACCGCACGGTGCACTGAGACGAGAAAGATGACACCATTCTTTTTTTCTTGATACCGACTCACACTGATCAATATTTAGCCAATGATTCACATCACCATCAGTCAATAAACCGGGGTATCGCTTAATGTTTGTAAGACTGGGCCTAACAGCTCATTACAAAACCATCAGCTATCTCTTAAGGAGGCTCCATAGAGTTTTTGTTCAATGTTGGCGCGCGCGCCAGCGTAATTTTTTTCCAGAAAATGTTTATGTTTTCACCTTTCATGGTCAGTAAAAGCCATCAAAAGGCAATGAGTAAGGTTCGGACTATCGTTTGCTTTAGTAAATATTATCAAAATGACTTTCGTTATAAAGCGAAGGCTCCACGAAGGAAGGCGCTCGCCAGCGATAATTTTGCTTTACCTATGATTTTCTTCAATTTGCCTCTGTGAAATCTCTAAAAATTTTCTCAGTTTGTGAAAATTGTCCTGCCCATCACTTAAAAGCCGAAAAAAATAGGGGTTACAAAGACAGTTTCTTCGCTATTTGCAATTTGTGTTTTCTTCCTCTATCTCAAATTTGAGCTCATGGATTTTTTTAATCAACATGTACAGGCACCAGGAAGGACACAAATATGTTTAACCGTCCTGCAAATCTTAGGAAATTCCACTGAAGGAAACGCAATAAATCTTACTCAAAAGATCCCTAATTTCTTCGTCGCAAAACATTACGTTATGGAATAGACCTTCGCCGATATTTATATCTGAGCATGTGTTGACTTTCGAATCTGTCGCCTTTTGGCAATCTTTCCCGCGGTGTTTCTTTTCGGTTGACCTCTTTTTCAGGCATAGAAGGCCTATGAATATTACGGGTGCAGTTAACGTTGCTGGAAACGCTACATTCCATCACATGAAAACTGTATTGTGTTAAACTGTTTTTAACACACCTTTTCGGGTAACAATCGTGCGATCGTATCGAGCCGCCATGTTTGTTTAGCATGTTGACACTTTGGCTCGTGCTATGTACGTTCGTCTAGTTATTTATCATCATCGTCGTCGTTTATGAGACAGTTAAAATCTTGTATTGTTATGTTGGGTAGTTACCAGAGCGACAAAAATCATGATATTGTCACTATCAGCGAATCTGTTATTTGGCTATGATGCGTAATCGCAAAAACTTTATACATGAGCGTTTTCTTTTCTTTTTTATCCGTAGTCCTTTCAAGCGACAAAACAAGTGCAAAACTGTCTTAACGTTTCCTTAACGGCTCTTTGAATTTCTTTGATCTTCCAACAGTAAAGAATGGGATTTAGCAATGAATTAAGGTTGACTAAAATAATCGCGAAGACTAATGCCACAAATAGTGTTAAGTTTAATCCACGAATAAGCGTTATGACCGTGACTAATGTAAAAGGAAGATAGCATGACATTAAAGTTAAGTAAACCCACAGCGAATTGATGACTGTCTTTCTGTATCGCGCCATCATCAGCTTGGTACCTGCTCCTGGGCACTCATGATCTTGCACGGCCTTTCGCCGACATCGAAAATAGTGAAAGGTTCTTGTGTAAGAGTAGGTCGAGATTGTTATCATCAACATGGTCGTTACACCGCTCGCAATTGCGAATGCCCTGATGCTCCAGAACGAAACGGCTCCCATCAAAGCGCTTTGGACCCACAGTAAAAAAACGACAATACGAACTCGCTTTATGGTGACAACTTGTCTATATCGTATTCCTAACAAGAGAGCCATGAGTCGATCCACAGAAATGATGGTTATCGTCGACAAAGATACACCGGAGAAAATTGTACTTAACAGAAATGCTACGTATTCCAGCAGTCGACATTCTTCAAAGGTGCTTTGGCTTATTCCTGTCCGAGTGAGAGCAATTGATACCGATTGTGAAATAAAGCCAGCGCAAAGGTCAGTGATTGTGAGATTAAGAAGCAGCAGTTTGGATGGAGGATTAAGACTGTTTTCTCTGCGAAGGGCGACCAGGATCAAAATGTTTGCCAGAGTAGTCGCTACAGAAAGAAAACCATACATGACCGTAGAAAATATTGCCAAGGTAGGGAGATGATGTTTATTGCCATAATGCCCGTAGCAAAACACCGATCGGTTTGTCAATCCGAGGAAATTCATAATTTCTTCTCAACAACACGAGTCAACGCAAAGGTCGGATGTTTTCAGAAAGTAATGTTTAAGCTCAACGAGAAAAGTGATGTCTTTGGTTCTTCAGTTCTCCAAAATTACAATCACTCCAAGTATTGTCACTTTATAGAGAGTTGATTGGTGAGGTTATTTTCATTTAAATGCGCTATCAAATGGAACAGTTTCAATTCATTTCAGTTTCTAACAAAAGTCCACGGAAGAGATAAAGACAACTGAAAGGTGCTTAGCTTAAGGACCTGGCGAGAGGACAAGCCTTGTCCCACCACGTGGTACCAAGTGGCCATATAAATTTACATTTTAAATTCTGTAATATTCTTCCTTCGATTCCACGCTCGTGTGTTTTGTGGCACGTTGCAATGTGTTATGTCCAACCAAAAAAAGGCCCTGTATGGCACTTATTGAGAGAAACGAAATGATACTTAACGAAATATTACTTTGAGAAATGGTACTCTGCTAAATGGTACTTCGCGAACTAACACTTTCCTAAATTAAAATTGTACGAAGTGAAATGACACTTTACGAAATGGCACATTGCGAGATTGCAATTTGCAATTTGGTACTTTGGGAAATGGTATTTTGTGAATTAGTTTATTACGAAATCGTACTTTGCGCTGTTGTACTTTTACGAAATCTTAATTTGCTAAATGGTCATAATGTGATCAAAACATGATACGTGTATTTTCAACTAGTGTTTTTTCATAAGAGTGAATGTTACCAATGGTCAAACAATTGGTGGCAACAGCTGAAAAAATCAATTTTGCTCATATTTCAAAGTTAGGTAGGCCTTAGAGAGAAACAAACCATTGCATGCTTCGTTTGGCTGAATATCGATTTATTTTCGAGAAAATCGATAATATCTGAATTCCGCCAAAATGCCGCCTTTGAAGCTTTACATTCTAGGCGAATCTCGGAAGGTCGCGTCACAAAATGGAGACCTTAAGCAAATTACGATGGCGACGGCAACGAGGACATTGACCTACTAAGCATTTGGAATTTGGTTTCTCATTTTCTACTCATTTTTTCCGCAGTCCTATTAAGCGTACAAAAGAGCACAAAACTGTGTTATAGTTTCCTTTACTACGTTTGAATGTCTTTGATCCTCCAACAGTAAAGAATTGGATTTAGAAAGGAATTAAAGTTGATGAAGGCAACTGTCAAGACTTGTACCTTGTAAAGTGATAAGGTTAATCCACTAATAAGCATTAAAGTTGTTATTGGTGTAAAAGGAAAATAGCATGCTACTAATATTATGTGAACACACAAAGAATTGATAACTGTCTCTTCGTATCGTTCCATGGATAAGTCGTCTATATCGTATTCCTAATAACAACGTCATTCGTTTGAATAATCAAACTTAAAAGCATTATAAAGAACAGTTAATCATCATATGAACAGTAAATTTGTGCTCAAATCGTAATTGTCGTGATCAAGTGCTGGAAACGTTTTGAGTGGTGGCCCTTTTTTTTCACATATTGGACCCAGTTGATGGCAATTTTGCTGACAAGTGCCTCATTCTAAAAGAAAAACCTACCGCATTTGCTTTTGAAGAAATATCCTCTTCTGTCCGACGTCATGTCTTCATCGTTGTGAAAAATTCATCTTTATCCGGAATGGTACTTCGGAAAATAATTTTGTGCGAAATGGTACTTTAGAAAAAGTTACGTGGGAAATGGTACTTTAGGAAATGATGCTTTAAGAAATGGTACTTTGGGAAATGGTACTTTAGGAAATGGTTTTGAAGGAGATGGTACTTTAGGAAATGATAGTTTGCGAAATAATAAGGTGCCGGAGAAGTTTCAATCGAGATCTTCCTAAAGCCCTCTTACAATAACAATAGAGGAAATCTTAACTTGATGATGATTAAGTCTCGGACACGAACATCTGAATGAAGTCATGAGAAAGAATCATTTATATTGCTGGTAATTTGTGATGCCTACGACGTAAAGCAAACTTGAGAACCGATAAAATTTTTTTCAGTGCGAGATCACTTTGAGAAATCAGATAGACCTTCACTTACTTGCAGACCTTTCTCCTACCCATTTAAAGCGGCTTGATCACCCTCGCTGTGACGCGAACCTGACCAGAGAATTACTGTAGTTTGGAAAGGAGACCGGCGTCATTGCGCATAGCGATGAAGAAAGGGGAGGACAAGGCCATATTGAGGTTTTAAGCATCGTTTGATGTTAACTGTATATACACGGATATGTTAACCGACGGGGCATCGCAATAAGCTATTGTTAATCTTTGATCTCTCATACATTTTATTGAACTACTTGGTTCTTTGTGATTCATATTTCATTAGATTTTAGAAAACAAAAATATTTCATTCGGTCCCAGTGGGTCTTTAGTCTTGTACTGTTTCCATGTTTGATCGAAACTGCAGCCAGATAAATAACCGATTAGTTTGTTTGCATTTATTCTAAGGGTAAAATTAAATGCATCAGAGTGAAGACTAATGATGTCACTATGTATGGTAGAAGTTTCAATTTGTAATGTTGCATGGAACTTGGGATAGAGAAATAAACATCTAAATTCAGTGTATTAATAATACACCCCGAGCACATCTACAACATTAGATTACTTAATGTGCATACATTTCATTGATTTTCTCACAGTTCTATTCATTACAGTAATCATTAGCTAAGGAGTAACAGCACTTTCAGCCTTACTGTGTTCCTCGAAACACTTATCGCAAAGAAATATTTCTGATATTTACATATATCCTTTTAGCAGATTGAGAAACTTTCAAATGTTTACATCCTTTTTCAGGAATTATTTAAAGTAGTAACCGCGCTCTCGTTCTGCGATAGGTGTAGTTATATGAAATAATGCGCTACAGCTTTGCTTATCTTTCTCGGATTCTCCTAAAAACCTTTGTGTTTAGGCTATGAAGCTATGAGGCTATGTAAACAGGGAAAAAGTCCTCTACTACTTAAGTATGTGCGATAGAAACTCGACTTTGAATTCTTGCGCCGCCAATCAAGGGGTCACCTCAGTCCCTTTAAGCAAAAAAAAAAAAAAAAAAAAAGGGGAAAACTGTCCTATCATGCATTTATATTACCGTTCTTCGAACTTCTTTGATCTTCCAGCGGTAAATAATTGGATTTAGCAGTGAATTTAGATTGACTGAAGCAACTGCGGAGGCAAGTGCTACAAGAAGAAATAAATTTAACCCAAGAATAAGAATTAAAGCAGTTACTTCTGCAATAGGAACATAGCATGTTACTAACGTTCAGTGAACCCACAATGAATTTATTATCGACTTTTTGTATCGCGCCATTGTTAGCGTAGCATCTGCTCCTTGCACGACCTTTCGTCGATGCCAAATAAAGTGAAAGATTATTGGCTAGGAATTAGTTGAGATAGGCTTCTTTAAAACAATTGATACACAAGATATAATAAAGAATGCCTTCTTGTTCCACAACGAAACGGCACCCATTAAAATATTTTGGACCCAGATTAGAGAGACGGCAATACGAGCTCGCTTTACAGTTACAACATGTCGATATCGTGTTCCTAACAACAGAGCCAAAAGTCGATCTTGAAATGGCCGTTAGCGTAGATAAAGATGCCGGAGAAGATAGCAGCTAGAAGTAAGGCTGAGTATTATCACATTTTACAGTGTTCCCAGCTGCTTTGGCTTATTGCTGTGCGATAAAAAGCAGTTGATAGTGGATGTGAAATAAAACCAGCTCCATGGTCAATGACCGAAAGATTACAAAGAAGTAGGTTTGATGCAGGATAAAGACTCTTATCTCTGCGAGGCGCGATAAGGGTCAAAATGCTTTTAAAAGTGGTACTTAAAACAAGAGAATATTAATTCTCTTGCCCTAAAATTTACACAGTTTTCTTACATGCATATTAGATTTCAAGAGATCAGTAAAACTTTACATAACACAGAGACCTACTAGATGTGCACACTTAAAAAGTAACAATAAAAGTCCAGAGGCTTTTGTCGCAATGTATGCACCTTAGCCATTAAAAACTAAGTCCAGGATGACATGCAACATGTACCAAATACCATGTAGTCTCCATGCATCCCGGTACATGCGTTTTTCGTTTTTACGAAAGAAGGGAGAAAGACAGTGTGTGTTGGATCAGCTGGTACACCCAGATGATGAACTGAAACCCTTTAAGAACGAGTCTCTGTAAGAATCAAACATCTTGTGAAATGAAAATTTTCAGCCTCCCTTCAAATTTTGCATGCAGTTAGGCGCTCAGGTGGGACGCACAAAAATATCCTTTTTAAAGGTCGCAGCACTCTTGTTGCCATGATGGTAACAACGGCTGCTTGTTCGAGGCCTGGGACCTCATTTTCATACAAAAACGTCGCAAAAAAAGAGTGAAATGTTTATTTCTCTATCTCGAGCTAAATACAACATTAAAAATTGGCACTTCTACCATACATAGTGACATCATTCATCTTCACTTTGATTTATTCAATTTTCTCTGAGAATGAATGTGAACACACCAGTAGACTATTCATCTCGGTACAGTTTCGGTCATTTTTGTTGTCGGGTAAAACAGGGAAAATCTTTATCTGAATTTCTCCAAAAGTACACCGATTTTGGAACTGAAACCACCCACCTAGCTGGTTATAATAATCTAGTTTTTAAATATGTAAAAATCTCTGCAGGCCTGCCTCTACTTTTTATAGGGGCGAAAAAAGCTCAAAATCAGATATTGCATAATTTGGCGATGTTTACATCTAATGTTCTCAACAACAAATGTTTCAGACAAATGAAACGTGCGAGGCTTTGGAAGAATGTTATCTTATGAGGAATATCCCGAAGAGAAATCTCGCCTCTGGTTGTCATCTTTTAAAAAAAATTGTTCAACCTTCATGAAGGACTACTCGACGTAACTACAAACATATACCTCAAATCGTGTGCATATCATCCAGATTCCGAGTGCTGCACCTTCTTTCATGGGAATTTGAGCAACCCGAAGTCCTCTGAAGACACACTGATACTTGTATGTCATTTGAAACATGTTGGAGTCGGCTGATCTACACGAAAGTATCCTCACACCGGTCATTTGTCATAAACATGTACGTTATCACGATTGCGTTACGCTGTATTTCTCCATGAAGTTTCCATCGGTCGCTCCAAAGAAGACAGGAAATTGATATTTTTCATATACGTCAGAAGACTTCCGCTTTCTGAAGTAAAAACAACCGAAAAAAAAAAAAAGAGGAAAACCTTGATTAAACGCTCGTAAACACTGAGAATCTAAGAGTATAAATCGTAACTTGTCAGCGGCAGTACTACATGTAAAACCCAGTTGCAATAATAGCAATTTGAACGACAGAGGCATCTCCTGACAAACAGCAGATTCGGGCAGTTATCATTTCCTTGTGACAGGAACTAAGATATTTCAAATCATCTGAAAACTGTCAGAAAACTGTTAGAAAATTTGCATAAGATATGACGAGGAGAGACTTATTACCGCCGCAGTGCTATCGAGTCAATCAATGTTTCCTTCCATGTCTTGATAAAGAAAAAATCATAACAAAGCTCGAAATAAAAGATTTAATGAAATCATAATGTCATAATTCCACCTTTTAAACAACTTTTTATCCGTAGAAAAGGTTGTGATTATTCATCGTGGTGAATAACAATAAAAGCT
The DNA here is from genome assembly GCF_036669915.1 of Pocillopora verrucosa. NCBI lineage: Eukaryota > Metazoa > Cnidaria > Anthozoa > Scleractinia > Pocilloporidae > Pocillopora > Pocillopora verrucosa. Next base: position 8,071,684 of record NC_089315.1, on the reverse strand, counting down.
AACGATCGAGACATTCGACTCGCCCGTACGGAGACCTCCGCCGTTTCAGAGCATGCCCACAACACCGCACACAAGCCACTCTGGAACGAAGTAAAGTTTATTGATCGTGATCCTTATTACTACACGCGCAAGGTCAAAGAGGCAATTCACAGAAGACTTCACCCTAACAACATTAACAGGGATAGGGGAATAGAAATTCCGGAAGCGTAGATGCCCACGATCAAAAAACACAACAACAGGAGAGCCGTGTGACAGCGGACCGCCGAGGGAGCAAATCCCTGATCAGCAAGGATCAAAATGCACCAATCAGAGCTGTTGAAGAACAACTAATCAAAGCAGAGCATCATGCTTTATAATATCACGCAGGCCAGTCGACCTCATCGCCTGAAGAAGACTAGCAGTATGCAGTCGAAACCGGAAACGTCGCGATCTACATCACACATGACTACATCGTGAGACAAACGAAAAACTTAGCTTTTATTTTTAATTTATTATCCACACGCAAATCGCAACTTGTCACTTGAACGAAACTTCCCATGGTTAATATGTTATCTGGATTGCTTCATGTCCTTCAGGAAAAAGAACAGCGATTTCATCACCATTATTTTCCCTACTTTTCTCCCGCATATCTTTTACAAGCTTAAAGAAAGATCAATATAACGTAATCTCCCAGCGATTTACACGAGAGGAAGTCAAAGGTCTTTCTAATTTTCCCCTGAGGTAACCGGCTCACCAGGAATAAAAAGGAAAAAAGAAACATATCAGTCTTAATAAGAAATGTGTTTTTTTTTTCAGATCTCTTGTACTTTTCTAAGTGTCTTAAAAACTTAAAACCAATGATATTAATTTTCAAAGAAATTATATTTCTATTCATTACTATTCTGCTAACAATATGCTCCTGAAATCGCGTTTTATTGGTAAAATTGTTAGAGTGACATGATATTGAAAACAATCGTTTCATCTAGCCTTGAAAAATCTGAGGTAGAATTGATATTCCATCCAGCAATTAAGAATCTATTCAATTATCTCTTTCAATTGGTTTCCTCCGCGATAATGGAAAATATGAAGACCACTTCATTCTGTCACCGAATGATGCAATAATACATCGACTTGGTATGAAACTGCATGTAATCTATTGTTTCTTAGAGCCACGATAAAGCTGAAAGAAGATTTTTTTGCGTCATCATGGTGATAAAAAATTCTACTTTACGCGCCTCAAGTGATGCTCAACTAGTGGCCGTAAAGTTATACAGAAACTTGCCTTTCACCCCTCTGGGCCACAGTGTGAGATAAAGCCCAAAATTTATCATAGAGATATTACTGAAAAGCAAGGTTTTTCTGTTTTGAAAAACATCTCAATTTAAACGCGAGAACTGAACATATCATCCATATCTTCGTGAATGAAAAAAAATAGTCGCCGTGGTAACCAAAGTTCGATAAACATGTCCGAATTGATTTTCATGAAGGGCATTTATTAGTTAATCAACATTAATAGGGTTAAGTTTAATTTTTTTCAAGTGGGAAAGTTTCCCTAGAAAGACCTTGTTTTATTGTTTCAATCGAATGAGCCTCACTTCGCACCACAGTTTTGTTTCAGAACCTTACCTCCTTTACTCATTTGTTGTGCAAAGCAAAGTTCAACAGTGAACTTTATATTCGGGTGGAATTGACTTTTTAAGTGAACTTCTCTTCGTGAGACGCTCTAGTTGTTTTATCACGAAATTTAACATTGCAATTCCCAAACCTTATGTTGCAGACATAATGAGGAAATAGAAAAACCTATCAGCTTTCCGACAATTAAGTTTGAAGATGACATATCACTAAGTTTTCCGGCTGAACTTTCGTGCAACGAACTGCATAGCAAGTAGAGGGGGAGTTGCAAATTGGATCTCCTTCTCTCTCACTTGAGCCTATTTTTTGCGCCAAGTCTTTACCTTACTTAACCATTTATTATGTTTCATTTATGCTTTGGTCATCGCGAGACAATAATTTCCAGGTAATTTTTAAGACTTCTTCACATGTGTGTACGATTAAAAAATAAAAGAAGAAAAATCATCAAAACTGTACATTATGACCTTCAAGCGCAAGTTTTGTCGATATCCTACTGCCATGGATTAGAACGAGTCAAAAAATGAAATTTAAAAATATTCAACCTCGTTTATCTGTGCTTGTTCAACTAGAAGAAAAGGCAGAAAGTTTTTGAAACGTTCTTTTTACCGCATATCGAATTTCTTTGATTTTCCAGCAGTAAAAAACTGGATTCAAAAGGAATTTGGGTTGATTAGATTAGCAGTCAATCTTTGGGCGATTAAAGTTGAAAGGCTGGGTTGTACTTGAGCATTACAGCAGATACGACAAGGTGGGGTAAATAACATGTCACTAATGTAGAGTGAATCCACAGTGTATTCCTAACCGATTTTTTATACACAACCATATTGGGTGGAGCGCTCTCTGTTGTTTGATCTCCCAAACTATCCTTTACCTCTCTTTGGTAACGTCGAATGGTGTAGCAGTAACTTTAGACGATCAAATTCAATGTTCCAACCACATCTCTTACGATGAAGTAAACTCTTGGATTCAAAACGTAGAGGAATCCAACAAAACTGGCCTTTAACCATGATGAAAAAAGACGACCGCACGAACTCGCCTGAAAGTTACCACATGTCTGTACCTTATCCCCAACAAAAGAGCCAGGAGTCTGTCCAAACTAATGGTGGTCAATTGCGACAAAGATACACCGGAGAAAATTGTAGATGCAATAAAGGCTGATCAACATCACAGAGATTCCAGTTCCTTTTAAGGAAGACAAGATCATAGTTATTGCTAATGGCTGTGCGATAAGGCTAGACCCAAAGTCAGTCATAGTCAGAGAGCGAAGTAGAGGTTTCGATGGCGGGTGAACAGATGTTACCTCAGGAAGAGCGAACAGAATCGAAATATTCGCTAGGGCTGTTGTAAAAGATAGAAGGCTGGAAATAATCACCAAAAATTTAAGAAGGCCGGGGAAATATTGGTTATTATGCCAGAATCTTGGACAGCCGTACATAATTTGGTTTGTCCGTTCACTCAAATTCATCATCAATTCTACTCACTCGAAAAAGATTACTGCCCGCTTACACCCAGTAAGAAACGTTCGCTGTTTCAGTTATTGTAAAATGAACTCAGCAGAGGAGTTGAATTTTTTTTGTATAATAAAGCATAGTTTGATGGCGGCTAAATTAAATTCAAGATTTCTCCGGATCAAAAAAAAAAAGATTGTTTCAAAACACATCAAAATTATGTTTTAAAACTAGGAATTTTCAATCAAGAGCAAAAATTGGTTTTAACACGCATCTGATTACCTTAGGTGCTTCGCTGGCGATACAAGAGGAAATTAACAAGGTAAGAAAATAAAGTATACCAATCTCCAAATGCCATTAACCTGAGTGGCGATTAAGTTTTTTAATCTTTGACATCTAAAAACCTTTCAATTTAAAAAGTGGTCATCCAATCCTTGAAAGCTTTGTAATCTCAAGAGCGATATATCGCGTCGCATCCATCATTCAACATAAGAAAGCTCCGATATCTGGTCGATTAATTGTTCTAATGTTTGCATAAAATGCGCGATTCATCGTCGATACATTGGAAAAATAAGGCGCGTTATTGGCCAATGAAAGTTTACATTACTTTTGAACAACACTGTATAACCTCAACATGTTAAAAACTACGTCTAACTGATCTATTCGAAGATGACTCAAATCATAGAGATGTCAGCTTTTTCCAATATAATTGATCACTGCTATTTCATAGAAAAATCTTCGCTGTTTCCAAGCATAACTTGTCTTTGCTACTCGCCAAAGACACTCATACAGCAACTAATGTGCCTCACATATATTCGATGTCGTTGAAACCTATTTCCAATTCCTCATAGAACACTTATTTGCGTATGAATTAAGTAAATTTGAAATACAGCCGGCTCTGATGAATCACTCGAATTTATGTTTGCCAATTGTTTTAAGATTCATTAGTAGCTAACACTCCCCTTTTAAAATTTATCAGTGCACATTAGTCAGTCACATTAAAGTCCTCTAAATTTGAAATTTTCTCGATATCAAAGAAGCACACCATATACTGTAGTAAAGGTAAATTCAATGAAATATTTACATTTATAACGTATATATTGTCTATAACATTCTTTACAAAGATCTAAATTTGCATTATCTGGTTCTATTCACAATTTGAATCGGCTTTATTCACGTTTTAATCCATGAGTTTCTGGTCTGAAAATCCTTACTGTTCGTCGTTTAGGGAAAATAAAAGCGGTCTGTCCGTCATAAAATTTGATATCCCTTCAACTTTTCTTTACTAACAAATGTTAAGCTAGTGGTTATTCGTTTCTACGAGCGCTTTTCTGTCAGTTGAACGACCAAAGTAAGTTTACACCATAATTTATCTTCTGCGAACTTGAAAAGTGCGATTAAATGCTTCATAGAATCTGCTGTTTCGCAAACAATAAACCCACGGGTCGATTGCCGCCGAAGTAAAGGCTACTGCCTCAACAGTCGTCCAAACCTTATGATACATGGTGGAGTAAACCACATTTTTGCTCAGATATTGAGTGAAAGAAGTAACTAGACTCGGCAGCCAGCAAACAACGAATAGCCCCACCACAATACTAACTGTTTTAGCAGCTTTTAAGTTCTGTTTTCGTCTGTTCACGGATTCTTGATTCTGTAAAGTAACAACGTTCATTCTCCTGGACTGCTTCGCAGAGGCTTTCAATATTCGCATGGAGCAGAACACAATGACGATCATAGGAATTAGCACTGTTATGATTGTAAAAGACAACCACAACTCAATGGAATCATCTCCCACAAAAAACCTTGAACAGGGGAGAAGAAACGACAAGACCCATACAGAAGCTATGATGAGATAACTTCTCGTGTTAGTAAGAAACTCTTGGTAGCGGAGCGGATGAATGATGGCAATATACCTGTCCAGACTAATGCAGCATAGGTTGAACGTTGTAGCTACAGTGGTGTGTATCCACAGATAATCAATAGCTTTACCATAAGTTTTCAGATAACTGTCTTCGTCATAATTGATGCACCTGGCCGTTGCCCATACAGGGTTTATAACAAGTCCTACCGACAAGTCCGCCACAGCCAATGAAGCAATGAAAAAATTCGAAATTATTCTGAGGGAATGATTTCTGGCGATCAACCATAAGACAACAGTGTTGCCAATTACGGCCACCAGACCTGTGACACTGAACCAGGTTGCTAAAATGATCCTTTCTTCTTGGTTAAACTCTTCACTGGTGCTGTTCATATTACAGAGGCGTCTTTTCAATTCCGCTGACTTGGCGTGAGTTCTTCTCTGATATTAGATGACGAACAATTTATGGATTTAAAACACTTTTAATATATTTCGCATATTGTTTGGCCCAATAGGTAAAGATCAACACCGAAGAACTTAATAAATTATTAAAGAAACACTGGTGGCCGGTTTTCAAGCGAATGTCTGGGTGGTGAATCACCTTCAACCTCTAGTTGCTATGCTTTCGTCCATGTAAGCTGTCAACGCGTCGATTTTCTTATTAACTAACTCAGTGAGTCGAATGCTTTTGTTTTCGCCCGTCAAAACGTCGAGCATTAAATAATAGTCAATTGTAGCACAAAAGAAGTACAGTCATGCCAAGTGAAAAATCCATCCCCTCTCGAGTGAAAAGGTGAATTCCCAGTCAAGTAGAAATATTTCATTTTGAAGTTTTTGCCACAGTTCGTACAAGTGATGAAAAATTATGTGATAGTCTAAAGACTACATGAGTGAATTATCATGAGACACCAATCGTAAAAGTGCCAAGATCGCTACGACAATTAAAATATATTGGAACGCCGTTTTATTTACTTTGAGCTCTTTATTTCTTCTTTAGAAGTGTATTGTTAGACATCTAAGGTTTTCAAGGTTTTTCCATATCTTCCCTTCCTTTCTTGCAATTTCTTTGGTAATGCTGGTGCCATATGAATGGCGTTTTTTAGATCAACATGATATCTGATGATCAATTTATAAAAGCACATATCATTAGTGGGAATCTAAAATTCACCTGCTATAAGTCATGTTTTAATAAAGATCCTTTTATCTTTCTCATTTATTCAAATCATTCTCACTGATCATGTACGAGCGCAGATATACACCTCCGTTCACAAAACAGATATTTGCTGACTTCATTAACTACCCCTTTTGTGAATTTAGTTGAGAGAAGTATCGCCGGAAGTGTAGATCCCAAAAAACGCTCTAAATTCTGGCTAAAACTCTGACGAATCCTACAAACTATCGAAAGGAAAGTGGAGCGACCGCCCACGGCTTGTGCTTGTCAATATCACTCTGAGGTAAATTTGAATGTTAAAACTCAGCAAACGTTCTTCGCATGATTTTGACTTGTTGTTTACTCAGCTCCCCTTTATTTATTTTATACCTGAATAATTATCTGTTTGTGACGAAAGCGTCTTTTTGTCGAGTAAATTAAAAGGTAATAAATGCTTCCCGTGTATTTCTTGCACTTGGTATTTCACAAGTAGCAGTTTTTCTAGATAACTGATTGAAATAACAAAGATAGGTTTCGTAGTGATACATCTAGTGCTTCAGCACCCAGACGAATTATAGACATTATCGTAAGTCCCCAAAAACTACCCTATACAAGATAAAATCGCCGGAAACTTTTCTGAAAAGCGCAAGTTAATTTCACCCAAATATAAAGTTAGCTGTTAGAATTAAGACTTTACTTAGAATAATTGACTAGGAAATTATTATTTGTAGGCTTAAGGGTTTACGGAAATTTCTTCAATTGACAAGTGACAAGCAATTCGAGTTTTGACAACAAACTTAATTTAGAGCCACCAGCTGTTCTGCCAACCATGAAAACAACCAATATTCATGGTTGGCAAAACAGCTTACCACTTTACCAAGCTACTTTTACTTTTTTGAACAAAAAAATTATTGCATTGTGCGATATGACTTCATAGGGTCAGTCTACCGTCTTTTAAGAAATCGAATTTTGCGTGATAATGCTTCATAGAACTCGTCGTTATGCAAACAATAAAGCCATGAGTTGGTTACAGATCAATTAAACGCCATTATTTCAAGAAATTTCCACACGTTTGTACAGTCTCTGAGTTGTACATGAAACATTTTTCCAAATTATCGTCTTTTAAGAAATCGAAATGTGCGTGATAATGCTTCATAGAACTCGTCGTTTCGCAAACAATACACCCATGGGTTGATTGCAGATGAGGTAAACGCTGTTGTTTCAACAAATGTCCACACGGTGTAATAGTTTGCGTTATGAGACCCTTTGGTATTGAAGTAATGTACAAAACCGGTAATGAGACTTGGCAACCAGGAAACCACAAATAGCCCCACTATGATACTAACTGTTTTAGCAGCCTTGTAGTTCTTTTTAGTTCTTCTAATAACGTCTTGATTCTGCTCACAGCTGCTCGTCGGGTTTATGCTATTGTAATGCGCTAAGGCGGCTTTTAAAATTCGAAGAGAACAGAACACGATAATAGACATAGGAAATAATATTGTCATAACTGTAAATGATATGTACAATGTCGATAAAGCTGTTATATCCTGAACCATGAACCTTGAGCAGGGTAAGACAAGGGATATAAACTATGCATTAGCTATCAGTAAATAACATCTTCTGCTGGTGAGAAAATCGTGGTAGCGCAGAGGATGAATGATGGCTACGTACCTGTCCAGGCTAACACAGCATAAGTTAAATGTTGTTGCTACAGTAGTGTGGATCCATAGATAATCTATACTCCTACCGAAGGTTTCAATGTAGGTTTTATTAGAGTGATAACCCAAAAATTCGTATGACTATCCAGACTGGGTCTGTAAAAAGTCCCACGAAAAAGTCTGCACCGACACTAGGATGGATGATATACAACGTTCAAGGTCACCTAAATCCAAGATGGCGTTTAGTTATCGATCGAGATGCATGTGTTGCGTTTTGGAAACAAACTCAAAGAGGAAGTTTGCTGTGGATTTATCTTTGCAAACCTTTTTAATTCACTATATCTCTAGGTGAGGTTATGTTGAAGCATTATAGTCGCCAATTTGGCGACAATTTTCAGGATTTGGTCACCAAAATGAATTTAGTCGCATTGGCGCCTGTATTAGGCGCAATTTCACACCCTGTTAATTAATTAATAATTAACCATTGTTGCACTTGTCAGGTGGCTTTCGTTACTGCTTATTGCGATTGATATGTCGTTGATACCTCGAAAGAGAAAAAAGATTAAATGGCTTTATATTTTATGGCAACGCTTTAGAGTGACTTGAGCATCGATATCGCGCGTGTCAGATCTAGAGACTGTGTGCAGTCCTTGTTGTTGTTAGCAGCGGCGAAGAACCTCTGAGACACCTTTAATGTAGGGAAGAACCACTGTAAATTTGAAATCTTGCACGAGCTCTTCATTTGTTTTTTACCTTTTAGTCGTTGGGATCTTTCGTACAAATGTGGGCGGATATCCGTTAGAAACAAGAAGTTATGGACCGCACGGTGCACTGAGACGAGAAAGATGACACCATTCTTTTTTCCTTGATACCGACTCACACTGATCAATATTTAGCCAATGATTCACATCACCATCAGTCAATAAACCGGGGTATCGCTTAATGTTTGTAAGACTGGGCCTAACAGCTCATTACAAAACCATCAGCTATCTCTTAAGGAGGCTCCATAGAGTTTTTGTTCAATGTTGGCGCGCGCGCCAGCGTAATTTTTTTCCAGAAAATGTTTATGTTTTCGCCTTTCATGGTCAGTAAAAGCCATCAAAAGGCAATGAGTAAGGTTCGGACTATCGTTTGCTTTAGTAAATATTATCAAAATGACTTTCGTTATAAAGCGAAGGCTCCACGAAGGAAGGCGCTCGCCAGCGATAATTTGGCTTTACCTATGATTTTCTTCAATTTGCCTCTGTGAAATCTCTAAAAATTTTCTCAGTTTTTGAAAATTGTCCTGTCCATCACTTAAAAGCCGAAAAAAATAGGGGTTACAAAGACAGTTTCTTCGCTATTTGCAATTTGTGTTTTCTTCCTCTATCTCAAATTTGAGCTCATGGATTTTTTTAATCAACATGTACAGGCACCAGGAAGGACACAAATATGTTTAACCGTCCAGCAAATCTTAGGAAATTCCACTGAAGGAAACGCGATAAATCTTACTCAAAAGATCCCTAATTTCTTTGTCGCAAAACATTACGTTATGGAATAGACCTTCGCCGATATTTATATCTGAGCATGTGTTGACTTTCGAATCTGTCGCCTTTTGGCAATCTTTCCCGCGGTGTTTCTTTTCGGTTGACCTCTTTTTCAGGCATAGAAGGCCTGTGAATATTACGGGTGCAGTTGCTGGAAACGCTACATTCCATCACATAAAAACTGTATTGTGTTAAACTGTTTTTAACACACCTTTTCGGGTAACAATCGTGCGATCGTATCGAGCCGCCATGTTTGTTTAGCATGTTGACACTTTTAAAGCTCGTGCTATGTACGTTCGTCTAGTTATTTATCATCATCGTCGTCGTTTATGAGACAGTTAAAATTTTGTATTGTAATGTTGGGTAGTTACCAGAGCGACAAAAATCATGATATTGTCACTATCAGCGAATCTGTTATTTGGCTATGATGCGTAATCGCAAAAACTTTATACATGAGCGTTTTCTTTTCTTTTTTATCCGTAGTCCTTTCAAGCGACAAAACAAGTGCAAAACTGTCTTAACGTTTCCTTAACGGCTCTTTGAATTTCTTTGATCTTCCAACAGTAAAGAATGGGATTTGGCAATGAATTAAGGTTGACTAAAATAATCGCGAAGACTAATGCCACAAATAGTGTTAAGTTTAATCCACGAATAAGCGTTATGACCGTGACTAATGTAAAAGGAAGATAGCATGACATTAAAGTTAAGTAAACCCACAGCGAATTGATGACTGTCTTTCTGTATCGCGCCATCATCAGCTTGGCACCTGCTCCTGGGCACTCATGATCTTGCACGGCCTTTCGCCGACATCGAAAATAGTGAAAGGTTCTTGTGTAAGAGTAGGTCGAGATTGTTATCATCAACATGGTCGTTACACCGCTCGCAATTGCGAATGCCCTGATGCTCCAGAACGAAACGGCTCCCATCAAAGCGCTTTGGACCCACAGTAAAAAGACGACAATACGAACTCGCTTTATGGTGACAACTTGTCTATATCGTATTCCTAACAAGAGAGCCATGAGTCGATCCACAGAAATGATGGTTATCGTCGACAAAGATACACCGAAGAAAATTGTACTTAACAGAAATGCTACGTATTCCAGCAGTCGACATTCTTCAAAGGTGCTTTGGCTTATTCCTGTCAGAGTGAGAGCAATTGATACCGATTGTGAGATAAAGCCAGCGCAAAGGTCAGTGATTGTGAGATTAAGAAGCAGCAGTTTGGATGGAGGATTAAGACTGTTTTCTCTGCGAAGGGCGACCAGAATCAAAATGTTTGCCAGAGTAGTCGCTACAGAAAGAAAACCATACATGACCGTACAAAATATTGCCAAGGCAGGGAGATGATGTTTATTGCCATAATGCCCGTAGCAAAACACCGATCGGTTTGTCAATCCGAGGAAATTCATAATTTCTTCTCAAAAACACGAGTCAACGCAAAGGTCGGATGTTTTCAGAAAGTGATGTTTAAGCTCAACTAGAAAAGTGATGTCTTTGGTTCTTCAGTTCTCCAACATTACAATCACTCCAAGTATTGTCACTTTATAGAGAGTTGATTGGTGAGGTTATTTTCATTTAAATGCGCTATCAAATGGAACAGTTTCAATTCATTTCAGTTTCTAACAAAAGTCCACGGAAGAGATAAAGACAACTGAAAGGTGCTTAGCTTAAGGACCTGGCGAGAGGACAAGCCTTGTCCCACCACGTGGTACCAAGTGGCCATATAAATTTACATTTTAAATTCTGTAATATTCTTCCTTCGATTCCACGCTCGTGTGTTTTGTGGCACGTTGCAATGTGTTATGTCCAACCAAAAAAAGGCCCTGTATGGCACTTATTGAGAGAAACGAAATGATACTTAACGAAATATTACTTTGAGAAATGGTACTCTGCTAAATGGTACTTCGCGAACTAACACTTTCCTAAATTAAAATTGTACGAAGTGAAATGACACGAAATGGCACATTGCGAGATTGCAATTTGCAATTTGGTACTTTGGGAAATGGTATTTTGTGAATTAGTTTATTACGAAATCGTACTTTGCACTGTTGTGCTTTTACGAAATCTTAATTTGCTAAATGGTCATAATGTGATCAAAACATGATACGTGTATTTTCAACTAGTGTTTTTTCATAAGAGTGAATGTTACCAATGGTCAAACAATTGGTGGCAACAGCTGAAAAAATCAATTTTAATCATATTTCAAAGTTAGGCAGGCCTTAGAGAGAAACAAACCACTGCATGCTTCGTTTGGCTGAATATCGATTTATTTTCGAGAAAATCGATAATATCTGAATTCCGCCAAAATACCGCCTTTGAAGCTTTACATTTTAGGCGAATCTCGGTAGGTCGCGTCACAAAATGGAGACCTTAAGCAAATTACGACGGCGACGGCAACGAGGACATTGACCTACTAAGCATGTGGAATTTGGTTTCTCATTTTCTACTCATTTTTTCCGCAGTCCTATTAAGCGTACAAAAGAGCACAAAACTGTGTTATAGTTTCCTTTACTACGTTTGAATGTCTTTGATCCTCCAACAGTAAAGAATTGGATTTAGAAAGGAATTAAAGTTGATGAAGGCAACTGTCAAGACTTGTACCTTGTAAAGTGATAAGGTTAATCCACTAATAAGCATTAAAGTTGTTATTGGTGTAAAAGGAAAATAGCATGCTACTAATATTATGTGAACACACAAAGAATTGATAACTGTCTCTTCGTACCGTTCCATTGATAAGTTGTCTACATCGTATTCCTAATAACAACGTCATTCGTTTGAATAATCAAACTTAAAAGCATTATAAAGAACAGTTAATCATCATATGAACAGTAAATTTGTGCTCAAATCGTAATTGTCGTGGTCAAGTGCTGGAAACGTTTTGAGTGGTGGCCCTTTTTTTTCACATATTGGACCCAGTTGATGGCAATTTTGCTGACAAGTGCCTCATTCTAAAAGAAAAACCTACCGCATTTGCTTTTGAAGAAATATGCTCTTCTGTCCGACGTCATGTCTTCATCGTTGTTAAAAATTCATCTTTATCCGGAATGGTACTTCGGAAAATAATTCTGTGCGAAATGGTACTTTAGAAAAAGTTACGTGGGAAATGGTACTTTAGGAAATGATGCTTTAAGAAATGGTACTTTGGGAAATGGTATTGGAGGAGATGGTACTTTAGGAAATGGTATTGAAGGAGATGGTACTTTAGGAAATGGTATTGAAGGATATGGTACTTTAGGAAATGATAGTTTGCGAAATAATAAGGTGCCGGAGAAGTTTCAATCGAGATCTTCCTAAAGCCCTCTTACAATAACAATAGAGGAAATCTTAACTTGATGATGATTAAGTCTCGGACAAGAACATCTGAATGAAGTCATGAGAAAGAATCATTTATATTGCTGGTAATTTGTGATGCCTACGACGTAAAGCAAACTTGAGAACCGATAACATTTTTTTTTTAGTGCGAGATCACTTTGAGAAATCAGATAGACCTTATAATAATAATAATAATAATAATAATAATAATAATAATAATAATAATAATTTATTTACTTCTATAGCGCCCTTTCACATTTAGATAATCAAAAGCGCTTTAGATTTAGTGTCTCTTCCACCCATCCCACCCCAGGGGAGGACATCCACCACACAGTAATCTCGTGCGTGGGAAATTAACGTCTCCTACCCCAACCCTGCAGGAGACGGGGCCTACGGTTTTACGTCCTATCCGAGAAGACGAAGCAATGAGTGAAACGTCTTGCTTAAGGATACAACGTCATGCCCCAGCCAGGACTTGAACCCAGAGTCCAGCACACTGACCACTGGACTACTCACGCCTCGCAAGGTCTTACTTGCAGACCTTTCTCCTACCCATTTAAAGCGGCTTGATCACCCCCGCTGTGACTCGAACCTGAGCAGAGAATTACTGTAGTTTGGAAAGGAGACCGGCGTCATTGCACACAGCGATGAAGAAAGGGGAAGACAAGGCTATGTTGAGGTTTTAAGCATCGTTTGATGTTAACTGTATGTACACGGATATGTTAACCGACGGGGCATCCATCGCAATAAGTTACTGTTAATATTTGATCTCTCAAACATTTAATTGAACTACTTGGTTCTTTGTGATTCTTTTTTCATTAGATTTTAGAGAACAAAATATTTCATTCGGTCACAGTGCGTCTTTAGTCTTGTACTGTTTCCATGTTTGATCGAAACTGCAGCCAGATAAATAACCGATTAGTTTGTTTGCATTTATTCTCAGGGTAAAATTAAATGCATCAGAGTGAAGACTAATGATGTCACTATGTATGGTAGAAGTTCCAATATATAATGTTGTATGGAACTTGGGATAGAGAAATAAACATCTAAATTCAGTGTATTAATAATACACCCCGAGCACATCTACAACATTAGATTACTTAATGTGCATACATTTCATTGATTTTCTCACAGTTCTATTCATTACAGTAATCATTAGCTAAGGAGTAACAGCACTTTCAGCGTTACTGTGTTCCTCGAAACACTTATCGCAAAGAAATATTTCTGATATTTACCTATATCCTTTTAACAGATTGAGAAACTTTCAAATTTTTACATCCTTTTTCAGGGATTATTTTAAGTAGTAACCGCGCTCTCGTTCTGCGATAGGTGTAGTTATATGAAAAAATGCGCTACAGCTTTGCTTAACTTTCTCGGATTCTGCAATACGCTGTATCAAGCAGTTTTTTGACATATACTTATGTGCAATGTAGTACCTTGACATTAATTTTTTCAATCTCTGACCACTTCTCCAAAATCTAATTGACGCGTATAAATAATACACTCTGAGCACTTCCTGCATAGTAAGAGGCTTTTGGGTAAATTTCAAAATAAATGACATCGACATAAACATTGGTTAAGGGTAGTACAACTTGTAGTGTCAATGTAATAATTACTATATAGGCCGATTAAAGTTTGATCCATCACCCTTAAACTTTTTTATACATGAAACTTTCAGTTTCAAATTTTTACATTGTACTAAATTTTCTGTAGTTTTAGACTACACTTCGGGTTCTGAAATAATGGTTAAAATTAAGTTTTGCAATGTTCACGAATCACTTGACTTTCACGACACACTATATCAAATTAATGATGCGGGAATAGCTTTCGTTTTGACGGAAAATATTGTGCCCTTAGCATGGGATTTCTGTGGAGCGTTTTTCTTTTCTTTGTATCTTTTCTTTTTATCCGTAGTATTTAAAAAGTGGCCATCCAATCCTTGAAAGCTTTGTAATTTAAAGAGCGATATGTCGCGTCGCATCCATCATTCAACATAAGAAAGCTCCGATATCTGGTCGATTAATTGTTCTAATGTTTGCATAAAATGCGCGATTCATCGTCGATACATCGGAAAAATAAGGCGCGTTATTGGCCAATGAAAGTTTACATTACTTTTGAACAACACTGTATAACCCCAACATGTTAAAAACTACGTCTAACTTATCTATTCGAAGACTCAAATCATAGAGATGTCAGCGTTTTCCAATATAATTGATCACTGCTATTGCATAGAAAAATCTTCGCTGTTTCCAAGCATAACTTGTTTTTTTGCTACTCGCCAAAGACACTCATACAGCAACTAATGTGCCTCAAATATATTCGATGTCATTGAAACCTATTTCCAATTCCTCATAGAAGACTTATTTGCGTGTGAATTAAGTAAATTTGAAATACAGCCGGCTCTGATGAATCACTCGAATTTATGTTTGCCAATTGTTTTAAGATTCATTAGTCGCTAACACTCCCCTTTTAAAATTTATCAGTGCACATTAGTCAGTCACATTAATGCCTCTAAATTTGAAATTTTCTCGATATCAAAGAAGCCCACCATATACTGTAGTAAATATTTTAAAGGTAAATTCAATGAAATATATACATTTATAACGTATATATTGTCTATAACATTCTTTAAAAAGATCTAAATTTGCATTATCTGGTTCTATTCACAATTTGAATCGGCTTTATTCACGTTTTAATCCATGAGTTTCTGGTCTGAAAATCCTTACTGTTCGTCGTTTAGGGAAAATAAAAGTGGTCTGCCCGTCATAAAATTTGATATCCCTTCAACTTTTCTTTACTAACAAATGTTAAGCTAGTGGTTATTCGTTTCTACGAGCGCTTTTCTGTCAGTTGAACGACGAAAGTAAGTTTACACCATAATTTGTCTTCTGCGAACTTGAAAAGTGCGATTAAATGCTTCATAGAATCTGCTGTTTCGCAAACAATAAACCCACGGGTCGATTGCCGCGGAAGTAAAGGCTACTGCCTCAACAGTCGTCCAAACCTTATGATACATGGTGGAGTAAACCACATTTTTGCTCAGATATTGAGTGAAAGAAGTTACTAGACTCGGCAGCCAGCAAACAACGAATAGCCCCACCACAATACTAACTGTTTTAGCAGCTTTTAAGTTCTGTTTTCGTCTGTTCACAGGTTCTTGATTCTGTAAAGTAACAACGTTTATTTTCCTGGATTGCGTCGCAGAGGCTTTCAATATTCGCATGGAGCAGAATACAATGACGATCATAGGAATTAACACTGTTATGATTGTAAAAGACAACCACAACTCAATAGAATCATCTCTCACAAAAAACCTTGAACAGGGGAGAAGAAATGACAAGACCCATACAGAAGCTATAATGAGATAACTTCTCGTGTTAGTAAGAAACTCTTGGTAGCGGAGCGGATGAATGATGGCAATATACCTGTCCAGACTAATGCAGCATAGGTTGAACGTTGTAGCTACAGTGGTGTGTATCCACAGATAATCAATAGCTTTACCGTAAGTTTTCAGATAACTGTCTTCGTCATAATTGATGCACCTGGCCGTTGCCCATACAGGGTTTATAACAAGTCCTACCGACAAGTCCGCCACAGCCAATGAAGCAATGAAAAAATTCGAAATTATTCTGAGGGAATGATTTCTGGCGATCAACCATAAGACAACAGTGTTGCCAATTACGGCCACCAGACCTGTGACACTGAACCAGGCTGCTAAAATGATCCTTTCTTCTTGGTTAAACTCTTCACTGGTGCTGTTCATGTTGCAAAAGGTGTCTTTTCCATTCCGCTGACCTGGCGTGAGTTCTTCTCTGATATTAGCTGACGAACAATTTATGGATTTAAAACACTTTTAATATATTTCGCATATTGTTTGGCCCAATAGGAAAGATCAACTCCGAAGAACTTAATAAATTATTAAAGAAACACTGGTGGCCGGTTTTCAAGCCAATTTCTGGGTGGTGAATCACCTTCAACCTCTAGTTGCTATGCTTTTGTCCATGTAAGCTGTCAACGCGTCGATTTTCTTATTAACTAACTCAGTGAGTCGAATGCTTTTGTTTTCGCCCGTCAAAACGTCGAGCATTAAATAATAGTCAATTGTAGCACAAAAGAGGTAAAGTCATGCCAAGTGAAAAATCCATCCCCTCTCGAGTGAAAAGGTGAATTCCCAGTCGAGAAGAAATATTTCATTTTGAGGTTTTTGCTACAGTTCGTACAAGTAATGAAAAATTATGTGATAGTCTAAAGACTACATGAGGGAATTATCATGAGACACCAATCGTAAAAGTACCAAGATCGCTACGACAATTAAAATATATTGGAACGCCGTTTTAATTACTTTGAGCTATTTATTTCTTCTTTGGAAGTGCACTGTTAGACATCTAAGGTTTTCAAGTTTTTTCCATATCTTCCCTTCCTTTCTTGCAATTTCTTTGGTAATGCTGGTGCTATATGAATGGCGTTTTTTAGATCAACATGATATCTGATGATCAATTGATAAAAGCACATATCATTAGTGGGAATCTAAAATTCACCTGCTATAAGTCATGTTTTAATGAGGATCCTTTTATCTTTCTCATTTATTTAAATCATTCTCACTGATCATGTACGAGCGCAGATAAACACCTCCGTTCACAAAACAGATATTTGCTGACTTCATTAACTACCCCTTTTGTGAATTAAGTTGAGTGAAGTATCGCCGGAAAAATCTAAATCGTTAACAAGTGTAGATCCCACAAAACGCTCTAAATTCTGGCTAAAACTCTGACGAATCCTACAAACTACCGAAAGGAAAGAGGAGCGACCGCCCACGGCTTGTGCTTGTCAATATCACTCTGAGGTAAATTTGAATGTTAAAACTCAGCAAACGTTCTTCGCATGATTTTGACTTGTTGTTTACTCGGCTTCCCTTTATTTATTTTATACCTGAATAATTATCTGTTTGTGACGAAAGCGTCTTTTTGTCGAGAAAATTAAAAGGTAATAAATGCTTCCCGTGTATTTCTTGCACATGGTATTTCACAAGTAGCAGTTTTTCTAGATAACTGATTGAAATAACAAAGATAGGTTTCGTAGTGATACATCTAATGCTTCAGCTTCCAGAGGAATTATAGACATTATCGTAAGTCCCCAAAAACTACCCTATACAAGATAAAATCGCCGGAAACGTTTCTGAAAAGCGCAAGTTAATTCTACCCAAATATAAAGTTAGCTGTTAGAATTAAGACTTTACTTAGAATAATTGACTAGGAGATTATTATTTGTAGGCTTAATGGTTTACGGAAATTTCTTCAATTGACAAGTGACAAGCACTTCGAATTTTGACAACAAACTTAATTTAGAGCCAACAGCTGTTTTGCCAACCATGAAAACAACCAATATTCATGGTTGGAAAAACAGCTTACCACTTTACCAAGCTACTTTTACTTTTTTGAACAAAAAAGTTATTGCATTGTGTGATATGACTTCATAGGGTCAGTCTACCGTCTTTTAAGAAATCGAATTTTGCGTGATAATGCTTCATAGAACTCTTCGTTATGCAAACAATAAAGCCATGAGTTGGTTGCAGATCAATTAAACGCCATTATTTCAAGAAATGTCCACACGTTTGTGCAGTCTCTGAGTTGTACATGAAGCATTTTTCCAAATTATCGTCTTTTAAGAAATCGAAATGTGCGTGATAATGCTTCATAGAACTCGTCGTTTCGCAAACAATACACCCATGGGTTGATTGCCGATGAAGTAAATGCCACTGTTTCAACATATGTCCACACAGTGTAGTAAACTGAGTCGTAAGACACTAGGTTGCTGAAATAGTGCGCCAAACCAGTGATGAGACTCGGCAACCAGGAAACCACAAATAGCCCCACTATGATACTAACTGTTTTAGCAGCTTTGTAGTTATTTTTACTTCTTCTAATAACGTCTTGATTCTGCGCACAGCTGCTCGCCGGTTTTATGCTATTGTAATGTACTGAAGCAGCTTTTAAAATTCGAAGAGAACAGAACACGATTATAGACATAGGAAATAATATTGTCATAACTGTAAAAGATAGATACAATGTCGATAAAGCTTTTTTATCCTGAACCATGAACCTTGAGCAGGGTAGAACGAGGGACATAAACCATACATCAGCTATCAGTAAGTAACATCTTCTGTTGGTGAGAAAATCGTGGTAGCGCAGAGGATGAATGATGGCTACGTACCTGTCCAGGCTAACACAGCATAAGTTAAATGTTGTTGCCACAGTAGTGTGGATCCATAGATAATCTATACTCCTACCGAAGGTTTCGAAGTAGGTTTTAGGATTATAACCCAAACATCTTACCACTAACCACACTGGGTCTATAACAAGTCCCACTAAGAAGTCCGCGGCGGCCAACGAGGTTAGGAACAGGTTAGATATTGTTCTTAGAGATCTTTTTCTGAAAATCAACCACAGGACAATTCCATTTCCAGCTATTGTCAGTAACCCTGCGACACCCAACCACGTCGCTAAAGCGATCTTTGCCTCCAAAGGTAGCGGTTTACCTTGGTTTCCCAAAGTGTGGGTGTCGTTCATTTGTACTGTGTCGATTTCTTAGGCGTCGATTTCAAACTTCTGTTTCTCTTCTGATCAAGTACGTTTTCTGATTAAAAATCATATCTTACTTAGAGGTTCATTTTGTCAATTTGTCAAGATATTGTTGGCTTTGACGTTGATTTTTTGAAGTCAGTTCTCCGCAGCTAATTTTAACAACCTTAGAAATGGTTTTAACGTTTTGTTATTATCATATTTATGCAAAGTGAACTTTGTTAGTAATTGCCTGCTAGTAAGCATTGTTGCGCTTGTCAAGTGACTCTCACACTTGCTCAAATTTAAATTTATGTCAATGACACTGTAATTCGAAGAAGAAAACAGAGTGAATGGGTTCTTAAGAAGACACTAAAGATTTCTAATGGCAGTGCATGGATTCAAATTTTTATGTACGAGTTTTGATAAATTGTACCCACGATCGAACATGTAATATTTGGTTTATCGTATAAATATGTATTTGGTTTATCGTATAAATATTAATGAAATACATAAATTCAAAACGAGTATAAAAATATAATGCTCGAAAAAAAGAAATACAAAGAATCGATCTTCGCGTAGCTGAAATGCTACTTCAACCTTGGTCTCAAAAAGATTGAATTCGAACTTGTAAACTAATTTTGGTAAAGTAACGGATGCCCTTTTATGAGAATTCAATCAGCCGATGTGAGAAGATATTTAATTTATGGCATATGTATTCAGTGCGCGTCGTTAACTTGTTATGTATTTAAAGGATTAAAGTTTGGAGGGGTGAAAATTAATTTTCCGTTTGCTGACACTTTAAAACCCCAAAAATTTGGGATTCGATTTCTTCTTAAGCGTTTTGTTGTTGTTGTTATTGTTGTCTCCTACTGGTGAAAAACGTATTCAAACTTTCGTTAATGATCGTTTCGCTAGCAATGTGTGTTTATTTCAATGCTGCATATACATGTAAACATGCATTGTTAAAAGGTGCCCGGCAGCTTAATACAATGCATGAATTGATAAATGAGAGTGTTGCAGTGAAAACTAAGTGATAAGGGAGTTCCTCTCAGCTTGAAATGATAGTTATAATCTCTAGTACTTAATTAGCGATGTTTCGGACAGACCTCTCGTCATTGACCCTTTCACTCAAGAATTTTGAACTGTTGCTAAACAGCAGAATTGACCCTATTTTATGCTGGCAACGAAACCTTTAAACACAATTTTAATTTTTTTTTTGGCCGAAGCACTTGCCGTATGTTTAGTTTACCTAAACTCGTCGATGAGTCAAGTTCTCTACTGCTAGAAAATCAAGGAAATTCGAAGAGCAGTGAAGGAATTTTTCTCTTGGTTCTCGACTTCATATGCATTCATGTCTGTGTAACGAAAGTAAAAAGTTTAGATAAATCGTGTTTTACTAGATCATTGAAAAGTATTTCAGATCACGTTAGATTTAAGGGCCGATTATTAAAGAAATTCATACTTTAACACTTAAACAAATTATTTTACGGCACTAGAACGTTTGAATTAAAGAGACCAATGATAATTTATGTATGAGATCCCAAAATAATCGAACATTATAATTTTATACTAAGCATGACTTGGTTTTTTTTTTTCAAGTCGATCGGCAGTGCATTTATACAATACCTATACACCCCTCATATATGCGAAGTCAGTTAACCCTATGTGCATGGTGACTAAAACAAGACCTCTTTGTGTGTGAAGTCTGGAAATTTGAAAAAACAGCCGGCGCCTAAAACTAGTGGCTACCAATCGTTCTAAACCCGTGAAAATCACAATCACTCCTCCAAAATGTATTTCACATTGCACATCATTACGTTGCATTAATTAGGACCTCTAAGTCAAGGGGCTATGCAATTGTGAAAACTTTAAACCAAAAATTAAGTTCGTTTTGATTATGTTTAAAAAATTTCAGTTATTTGTTATTATAATTTGTGTGTTTGGTCTTAGACTCCCAACTGTTCGACGGTCACCGAAAATACGATGTTTTGCACGTCACAAAAAGTCCAAACACCTTCTCCACTTCAAAAAAATCACATCTGCAGGCATTTCAAACGCTAGGACAAGAAACGAAGAAGTTTTTTAAACGACGAATACCAAATAATTTCACAATAACGCGAATTAAGTTTGGCCTAGAGGGGATAGTTTATCCTCTCTTGCTTTGCCTTGATCAAAATAGCGACGGATTATTGACAATTTTTTTTTATTTCTGGGCCTCAGTGTGGGAGGAAAAATGTACATCCATATCAGTACGATTTACCCAAAACGCGGAGGCAAAATTCTTGGCTTGCGTGGGCTTCACATCCTCCAGCTAGTTTGGTGCTTGTGCTACAATTCCTTTAATTCATGGAATATTCTGGTATATAGAATTTGAAGCTACATGAGTGAATTGTTATGAAATAAATATTACCAACTCTCCGCCAATGGACACTCAGATTGCTCCACTTACTGACACTTTTGAATTAATATGAGCTACCAGTGATTGGATCCTTGCGTTTGCGCAAAGATTTCTGGGATTGCCACGGGGCAAACATTGCATGTTACAAGAAGGAAATATAAGACGAAAGGTTGTTTCGATATCCAAAAAAAAAAGGTTTTTAATAGAGACTATCGCTTTCTTCGCCGCAGTTTTATCATAAATGGATAAAGATAATTTTGATACGAGGGAAGTGTAAGGACTGTAAGTCTTTGTAAGAATCACCACGTAGAGTAAAACACACGTCAAAAAAACTGAAAAGGCTTTAGTGAGTTATTCCTTAGCAATTTATGGCTAACATCTCTAAATTTTGAGACCATTAAGCGATATCAAGTTAACAATAAACCTTGCGCATGGAGAAAAGTTGATCGGTATATTTTAGTACATATTTCATGGTTGTTCAAATAAAAACTTACGCTTTCCTCCTATAAACATTACCCAAACCCATTTCTGATAAAACAGCGGTCAGTCATAACTTTCCTTCTTGTTTTTTCCTTTAGCGGACATCTACTCGATTTTTCTATGGTGCCTGCTAGGGGGAATAATTATCGTAGGCGGATCGATGCAATAACGTATACTCTTTCCAATTCCAGTCGGTGTAGGCTGACGCAGAGTTGTCTGTGTTATAGAAGCAGGCTGACTCCCAAACAGAAGTACTCCATGACGATAAAAAATGTAGAACTGCGCTTTATTTAATAGTTTTAGGCTTTTTATGTTTTCTTTAAAAGAACTCCCAGATATTCAAGGTGTTTTCAAGGTTTGTCAAATCTCTCCTTCTTTTCTTGCGATGGTTTGTTTTATGCTGGTAAGCTATAGATGGTGCGTAACAGGTAGTCATAAATATAGATAGGATCAATTGATTAGAGCACGAATATGATGGGAATTTAAATTTTAACTGCTCTAAGTTGTGTGTTCATCATGAGATCCTAATCACTTTATTGTTTTTTATAGGTTCATTATACGTTCCCTACTGATCATGTACAAGCATCGATAAACAACTCCACAGCAAAATTGTGTTTACCCTTCGAACTACCCTTTCATCAACCACGTCATGTAAAAAAGTTAGGTGAGGCGTCAACAAGTGTAGTTCACTTGTTACACGTTAAACAAGTGTAGTTTACTTCTGGCCTTTACTCAGAGAAACCCTAATAATTAGCAAAAGGGAAGGGATATTACCATTCCTGGCCTCTGAAATATCTCTTTGTAAGGGAAATATATCTTTACATTACAAAGATCCAGTTAGTAACTGTCTCTTGACTTGTAATACAATTCCTTGTAAACATTTAAAGAAAACGTGATGTACTACCGACTTCAAAGAGGTACCATTTGAATAAATGATAAGTCTTTTTAATGATTATTTCCATAGCCTGTTTTCTGAATATTGATTGAAAACACAAACACTTTTTGTGGTAATGAACCTAATGCTTGGGTACCCAAAGAAAATATTGACATAGTACCCTGTAAAACATTTCCTGTACTACAAAAAGTCGCCGAAAACTTCCCTGAAAAGTGGAAATAAATTCTTCCCCAATACAAAATTTGCAGTTAAAGCTAGAATAATTGAATGGGTAATTATTATTTACAGGTTGGATGAAGTTCGGAAATTTCTATTTAAGCCGTTTCTGAGTTTTGACAACAACTTGATCTAGTGTAACCGTGCAGCTGTTGTCACAAACTTGAAAATCAATTTAGGCTAGTCTTTAGGGGAAACAGTTACCAACTAACCAAGCTACGTTTCATTTTTGTTTGATAAAATATTAGTTGTGTGTTATGAATTTACACAGCCAGTTCCCCGTTTGTACAGTCTCTGAATTGAATACGAAACATTTATCCAAATTACCGTTTTTTAAGAAATCGAAATCAGGTACGTGATAATGCTTCATAGAACTCGTCGTTTCGCAAACAATACACCCATGGGTTGATTGCAGATGAGGTAAACGCTGTTGTTTCAACAAATGTCCACACAGTGTAATAATTTGCGTTATGAGACCCTTTGGTATTGAAGTAATGTACAAAACCGGTCATGAGACTTGGCAACCAGGAAACCACAAATAGCCCCACTATGATACTAACTGTTTTAGCAGCCTTGTAGTTCTTTTTAGTTCTTCTAATAAAGTCTTGATTCTGCTCACAGCTGCTCGTCGGGTTTATGCTATTGTAATGCGCTAAGGCGGCTTTTAAAATTCGAAGAGAACAGAACGCGATAATAGACATAGGAAATAATATTGTCATAACTGTAAATGATATATACAATGTTGATAAAGCTGTTATATCCTGAACCATGAACCTTGAGCAGGGTAAGACAAGGGACATAAACCATACACTAGCTATCAGTAAATAACATCTTCTGTTGGTGAGAAAATCGTGGTAGCGCAGAGGATGAATGATGGCTACATACCTGTCCAGGCTAACACAGCATAAGTTAAATGTTGTTGCTACAGTAGTGTGGATCCATAGGTAATCTATACTCCTACCGAAGGTTTCAATGTAGGTTTTATTAGAGTGATAACCCAAAATTCGTATGACTATCCAGACTGGGTCTATAACAAGTCCCACTAAAAAGTCTGCAGCGGCTAACGAGGTCAGGAACAGGTTGGAAATTGTTCTTAGAGATCTTTTTCTGAAAATCAACCACAGGACAATTCCATTTCCAACTATTGTCAGTAACCCTGCGACACCCAACCACGTCGCTAAAGTGATCTTTGCCTCCAAAGGTAGCGGTTTACCTTGGTTTCCCGAAGTGCGTGTGTCGTTCATTTCTACAGCGTCGACTTCTTTATCGACCTTCAGTCTGTTTCTCTTCTGATCAAAAACGTTTTCTGGTTACGAATCATACCTTATCTAGAGCGTTATTTAAAATTCATTTATGAGACTTCGGCTGTCAATTCGTCAAGATATAGTTGGCTTTGATGTTGATTGGTCGAAGTTCTCGGCAGAAATTTTTAACATCTTTAGAAATTTTTTTAACGTTTTGTCATCATTATTTTTATGCGAAGTGATCGTTGTTATTAATCGCCTGCTGTTAGGCATTATTGCGCTTGCCAGGAGGCGTTCATTTACTCTGCGCCGATATTCTTTATCAACCTTCAGTTCCCCTTCTGATCAAAAACATTTGCTAATTACGAATTGTACTTCACTCTGTGTGACATTTGAAATTAATTTTTGATACTTTGACTGCCAATTCGTCGCGACACTATTGGCTCTGATGTTGATTGGTAGAAGTTAATCTTCTGGAGCTATTTTTTGCCGTCGTTTATAATGTTATAAGATGCATTTGTCGTTATCATTTCTATGCAAATTGATCAAAACTTTTTTTACGCTGTCAGCGTTCTAGATAGACACTTCAAAATTAAGTTAGGAAAAAGATCTTTAACGTGCTAAAAAGTGGACTCTAGGATGGATGATGTACAACGTTCAAGCTCACCTAAATCCAAGATGGTGTCTAGTTATCGATCGAGATGCGTCTGCTGCGTTTTGGAAACAACCTTATAGAGGAGGTTTGCTGCGGATTTATCCTTACAAACCTTTTTAATTCACTATATCTCTAGGTAAGGTTATGTTGAAGCATTCTAGTTGCCAATTTGGCGGCTTATTCTCAGGATTTAGTCGCGAAGGGAAAATTTATGCGTATTGGCGCCTGTATTGGGCGCAATTTCACACCCTGTCAATAATTAATAATAAAGCATTGTTGCACTTGTCAGGTGGCTTTCGTTGCTGCTTATTTCTATCGATATGTCGTTGATACCTTGAAAGAGAAAACAGATTAAATGGGTTTATCTCTTATGGAAACGCTTAAGAGTGACTTGAACATCGATATCGCGCGTGTCAGATCTAGAGACTGTGTGCAGCCCTTGTTGTTGTTAGCAGCGGTGAAGAACCTCTGAGACACCTTTAATTTAGGGCAGAACCACTGTAAATTTGAAATCTCGCGCAAGCTCTTCATATTTTGTTGATCTTTTTGTCGTTGGGATCTTTCGTACAAATGTGGGCGGATATCTGTTAAAAACAAGAAGTTATGGACCTCACGGTGCACTGAGACGAGAAAGATAACACCATTCCCTTTTCTTGATACCGACTCACACTGATCAATATTTAGCCAATGATTCACATCACCATCAGTCAGTAAAACAGGGTATCGCTTAGTTTTTGTAAGACTGGGCCTAAAAGCTCATTACAAAACCATCAACTATCTCTTAAGGAGGCTCCTTAGGGTTTTTGCTCAATGTTGCCGCGCGCGCCAGCGTAATGTTTTTCTAGAAAATGTGTATGTTTTCGCCTTTCATGGTCAATAAAAGCCATCAAAAGGCAATGAGTACGGTTCGGACTATCGTTTGCTGTAGTAAATATTATCAAAATGACTTTCGTTATTAAGCGAAGGCTCCACGCAAATCTTAGGAAATTCCACTGAAGGAAATGCGATAAATCTTACTCAAAAGATCCCTAATTTCTTTGTCGCAAAACATTACGTTATGGAATAGAACTTCGCCAAGATTTATATCTGAGCATCCGTTGACTTTCGAATCTGTCGCCTATTGGCAATCTTTCCCACGGTGTTTCTTTTCGGTTGACTTCTTTTTCAGGCGTAGAAGGCCTATGAATATTATGGGTGCAGTTGCTGGAAACGCTACATTCCATCACATAGAAACTTTATTGTGTTAAACTGTTTTTAACACACCTTTTCGGGTAACAATCGTGCGATCGTATCGAGCCGCCATGTTTGTTTAGCATGTTAACACTTTTAAAGCTCGTGCTATGTTCGTCTAGTTATTTATCATCATCGTCGTCGTTAATGAGACAGTTAAAATCTTGTATTGTAATGTTGGGTAGTTACCAGGGCGACAAAAGTCATGATATTGTCACTATCAGCGAATCTATTATTTGGTTATGATGCGTAATCACAAAAACTTTAGACATAAGCGTTTTCTTTTCTTTTTTATCCGTAGTCCTTTCAAGCGACAAAACAAGTGCAAAATTGTCTTAACGTTTCCTTAACGGCTCTTTGAATTTCTTTGATCTTCCAACAGTAAAGAATGGGATTTAGCAAGGAATTAAGGTTGACTAAAATAATCGCGAAGACTTGTGTCACAAATAGTGTTAAGTTTAATCCACGAATAAGCGTTATGACCGTGACTAATGTAAAAGGAAGATAGCATGACATTAAAGTTAAGTGAACCCACAGCGAATTGATGACTGTCTTTTTGTATCGCGCCATCATCAGCTTGGCACCTGCTCCTGGGCACCCATGATCTTGCACGGCCTTTCGCCGACATCGAAAATAGTGAAAGGTTCTTGTGTAAGAGTAGGTCGAGATTGTTATCATCAACGTGGTCGTTACACCGCTCGCAATTGCGAATGCCCTGATGCTCCAGAACGAAACGGCTCCCATCAAAGCGCTTTGGACCCACAGTAAAAAGACGACAATACGAACTCGCTTTATGGTGACAACTTGTCTATATCGTATTCCTAACAAGAGAGCCATGAGTCGATCCACAGAAATGACGGTTATCGTCGACAAAGATACACCGGAGAAAATTGTACTTAACAGAAATGCTACGTACTCCAGCAGTCGACATTCTTCAAAGGTGCTTTGGCTTATTCCTGTCCGAGTGAGAGCAATTGATACTGATTGTGAAATAAAGCCAGCGCAAAGGTCAGTGATTGTGAGATTAAAAAGCAGCAGTTTGGATGGAGGATTAAGACTGTTTTCTCTGCGAAGGGCGACCAGAATCAAAATGTTTGCCAGAGTAGTCGCTACAGAAAGAAAACTATACATGACCGTAGAAAATATTGCCAAGGTAAGGAGATGATGTTTATTGCCATAATGCCCGTAGCAAAACACCGATCGATTTGTCAATCCGAGGAAATTCATAATTTCTTCTCAACAACACGAGTCAACGCAAAGGTCGGATGTTTCAGAAAGTGATGTTTAAGCTCAACGAGAAAAATGATGTCTTTGGTTCTTCAGTTCTCCAACATTACAATCACTCCAAGTATTGTCACTTTATAGAGAGTTGATTGGTGAGGTTATTTTCATTTAAATGCGCTATCAAATGGAACAGTTTCAATTTATTTCAGTTTCTAACAAAAGTCCACGGAAGAGATAAAGACAACTGAAAGGTGCTTAGCTTAAGGACCTGGCGAGAGGACAAGTGTACCACGTGGCCATTTTAATTTACATTTTAAATTCTGTAATATTCTTCCTTCGATTCCACGCTCGTGTGTTTTGTGGCACGTTGCAATGTGCTATGTCCAACCAAAAAAAGGCCACGTATGGCACTTATTGAGAGAAACGAAATGATACTTAACGAAATATTACTTTGAGAAATGGTACTCTACCAAATGGTACTATGGTGCTAAATGGTATTTCGCGAAGTAACACTTTCCTAAATTAAAATTGTACGAAATGGTACTTTGTGAAATGACACTTTACGAAATGGCACATTGCGAGATTGCAATTTGCGATTAAACTTTGGGAAATGGTATTTTGTGAACTAGTTTATTACGAAATCGTACTTTGCGCCGTTGTACTTTTACGAAATCTTAATTTGCTAAATGGTCATAATGTGATCAAAACATGATACGTGTATTTTCAACTAGTGTTTTTTCATAAGAGTGAATGTTACCAATGGTCAAACAATTGGTGGCAACAGCTGAAAAAATCAATTTTGCTCATATTTCAAAGTTAGGTAGGCCTTAGAGAGAAACAAACCATTGCATGCTTCGTTTGGCTGAATATCGATTTATTTTCGAGAAAATCGATAATATCTGAATTCCGCCAAAATGCCGCCTTTGAAGCTCTACATTTTAGGCGAATCTCGGAAGGTCGCGTCACAAAATGGAGACCTTAAGCAAATTACGACGGCGACGGCAATGAGGACATTGACCTACTAAGCATGTGGAATTTAGTTTCTCACTTTCTACTCATTTTTTCCGCAGTCCTATTAAGCGTACAAAAGAGCACAAAACTGTGTTATAGTTTCCTTTGCTACGTTTTGAATGTCTTTGATCTTCCAACAGTAAAGAATTGGATTTAGAAAGGAATTAAAGTTGTTGAAGGCAACTGTCAAGACTTGTACCTTGTAAAGTTATAAGGTTAATCCACTAGTAAGCATTATAACTGTTATTAATGTAAAAGGGAAATAGCATGCTACTGATATTATATGAACCCACAAAGAATTGATAACTGTCTCTTCATATCGTTCCATTGATAAGTTGTCTATATCGTATTCCTAATAACAACGCCATTCAATTTTAAAAGTATTATAAAGAACAGTTAATCATCATATGAACAGTAAATTTGTGCTCAAATCGTATTTGTCGTGATCAAGTGCTGAAAACGTTTTGAGTGGTGGCCCTTTTTTTTCACATATTGGACCAAGTTGATGGCAATTTTGCTGACAAGTGCCTCATTCTAAAAGAAAAACCTACCGCATCTGCTTTTGAAGAAATATGCTCTCCTGTCCGACATCATGTCTTCATCGCTGTGAAAAATTCATCTTTTTCCGGAATGGTACTTTGGAAAATAATTCTGTGCGAATTGGTATTTTAGAAAAAGTTACGTGGGAAATGGTACTTTAGGAAATGATGCTTTAAGAAATGGTACTTTGGGAATATATACTTTAGGAAATGGTATTGAAGGATATGGTACTTTAGGAAATGATATTGAAGGATATGGTACTTTAGGAAATGATAGTTTGCGAAATAATTATGTGCCGGAGAAGTTTCAATTGAGATCTTCCTAAAGCCCTCTTACAATAACAATAGAGGAAATCTAAACTTGATAATGATTAAGTCTCGGACACGACCACCTGAATGAGGTCATGGGAAAAGATTATTTATATTGCTGGTAATTTGTGATGCCTACGACGTAAAGCAAACTTGAGAACCGATAACATTTTTTTCAGTGCAAGATCACTTTGAGAAATCTGATAGACTTTCACTTACTTGCAGACCTTCCTCCTAACCATTTAAAGCGGCTTGATCACCCTCGCCGTGACGCGAACCAGAGCAGAGAATTACTGTAGTTTGGAAAGGAGACCGGCGTCATTGCGCACAGCGATGAAGAAAGGGGAGGACAAGGCTATGTTGAGGTTTTAAGCATCGTTTGATGTTAACTGTGTGTACATGTGTATGTACACGGATATGTTAACCGACGGGGCATCCATCGCAATAAGCTACTGTTAATCTTGCGATTCTTTTTTCATTAGACTTTAGAAAACAAAAATATTTCATTCGGTCACAGTGCGTCTTTAGTCTTGTACTGTTTCCATGTTTGATCGAGACTGCAGCCAGATAAATAACCGATTAGTTTGTTTGCATTTATTCTCAGGGTAAAATTAAATGCATCAGAGTGAAGACTAATGATGTCACTATGTATGGTAGAAGTTCCAATTTGTGATATTGTATGGAACTTGGGATAGAAAAAATAAATATCTAAATTCAGTGTATTAATAGTACACCCCGAGCACATCTATAACATTAGATTACTTAATGTGCGTACATTTCATTGATTTTCTCACAGTTCTATTTATTACAATAATCATTAGCTAAGGAGTAACAGCACTTTCAGCCTTACTGTGTTCCTCGAAACACCTATCGCAAAGAAATATTTCCGATATTTACATATATCCTTTTAACAGGTTGAGAAACGCTCAAATTTTTACATCCTTTTTTCAGGGATTATTTTAAGTGGTAACCGCGCTCTCGTTCTGCGATAGGTGTGGTTATTCGTTCTGCGATGGGTGTGGTTATATGAAATAGTGCGCTACAGCTTTGCACAACTTTCTCGAATCCTCTGAACAACCTTCGTGCCTAGGTAAGTCGATGTAATCAGGGAAAAAGTCCTCCATTACTTAAGTATGTGCGATAGAATATAAACTGATTATATCAGGTTCTCTTGATATTTATCAATCTTAGACTACGCCCAGATTCTACACTTCGCAACAATAGCACATATTTGTATCTAATACCAATAATGGTGAAAAATTGAGTTATGCACCGTTTGCGAATCACTTTATTTTCAAGATTAGTAATGCTGGATGAGCTTTCCTTTCGACTTTGAATTCTTGCGCCGCTAATCAAGGGGTCACCGCAGTCCCTTTAAGCGAAAAAAAAAAAAAAAAGTGGAAAACTGTCCTATCATGCATTTTCGTTACCATACTTCGAACTTCTTTAATCTTCCAGCGGTAAATAATTGGATTTAGCAGTGAATTTAGATTGACTGAAGCAACTGCGGAGGCAAGTGCTACAAGAAGAAATAAATTTAACCCAAGAATAAGAATTAAAGCAGTTACTTCTGCAATAGGAACAAAGCATGTTACTAACGTTCAGTGAACCCACAGTGAATTTATTATCGACTTTTTGTATCGCGCCATTGTTAGCGTATCTCCTGCTCCTTGCACGACCTTTCGTCGATGCCATATAAAGTGAAAGATTATTGGCTAGGAATAAGTTGAGATAGGCTTCTTTAAAACAATTGATACACAAGATATAATAAAGAATGCCTTCTTGTTCCACAACGAAACGGCACCTATTAAAATATTTTGGACCCAGATTAAAGAGACAACAACACGAGCTCGCCTTACAGTTGCAAAATGTCGATATCTTGTTCCTAAGAACAGAGCCAAAAGTCGATCCTGAAATGGCCGTTAGCGTCGACAAAGATACCGGAGAAGATAGCAGCTGGAAGTAAGGCTGAGTATTTTAACATTTCACAGTATTCCCAGCTGCTTTGGCTTATTGCTGTGCGATAAAAAGCAATTGATAGTGGATGTGAAATAAAACCAGCTCCAAGGTCAATGAGCGAAAGATTACAAAGAAGTAGGTTTGATGCAGCATAAAGACTCTTATCTCTGCGAAGCGCGACGAGGGTCAAAGTGCTTTTAAAAGTGGTACTAATGGATTGAAAACTGTAGACGGCCGTGAGGAATATTGGCAAGTTGGGTACTTGAGATATGTAGTCCCATAATCCATCGCAAAACATTGTATGGTTCTGTGATTTGTCGAGATTCACCAGTTCTTCCTAAGGAGATTAATCGACGCAAAGTTCGGTTATTTTCAGGACGTAACGCAAAGGCTTTGATGACGAGAGAAGGGATTAATTCTTAAACTTAAGCTAGGATCGATTTGTTTCAAGAGAAATTTGTATGATTTATGAAAATGTTTGATTTAAAGATGTGGTTTTCGGATTCTTGATATCAGCTTCATCAGTCTCACACAGCCTCGTTTCAATTTGTTGCATTTGTAAATACCCTTAAAACAAGAGAATATTAATTCTTTTGCCCTAAAATTCACACGGTTTTCTAACATGCATATTGGATTTCAAGAGATAAAACTTTACATAACACAGAGATGTGCACACTTAAAATGTAACAATAAAAGTCCAGAGGCTTTTGTCGCAATGTATGCATCTTAGCCATTAAAAACGAAGTCCAGGATGACATGCAACATGTACCAAATACCATGTAGTCTCCATGCATCCCGGTATGTCAGTAACGTACTGGTTTATTCACAAATATCTCCAAATGTTCAAAGTCCGTACGGCCACGGACCACAAAAATATAACACAGTTGCACAATCCGAGGCACACAGTGAAAACTCACAATCGACACGTTCCTTGTTTACATAAAGGCGATGCGAGTGGTTTTCTGCAAAAAATATAAATGTCCAATGTCTTATATGTTCTTCAAAACGTTTACAAATGTCCACAAATGTCCACTTACCGAACTGTATGGCCTCTCGGTTTAAAATAAACGAAATAAGCTCTGTAAACTCCGTATTTAATAACAAATAAATCTGGCACTTGAAAGCACATGGCGAATACAACAAGATTGCTCGCGTGGTCACGTGACCGCAAAAATGACAAAATCCTACTCAGGGGAGTCGGGAGTGACACGGTACATGCGTGTTTTTACGAAAAAAGGGAGAAAGACAGTACGCGTTGGATCAGCTGGTACACCCAGATGATGAACTGAACCCTTTAAGCGTTAAATGAAAGTTTTTTCTGCATTGGTGCTTTCCTAGTATCAACCAATGAAACCGCTTCTCTTAAACAAACTGCTGGAATGAAAGAGGTTCACCTATCGGATTGAGCTTACTTTCACCATTTTAAAAGTGGAAATTATATTTTCACCTGCGAATGAAATTCAAGTGAAGAAATGATTCTTACTGGCAAGAAAAGAAGCCTACAAAAATCCAGGCCTAGAAGGATGCACTTTGTTAAACTTCATACCTCCAAGAACTTCGATACGTGTAATCCCATATCTCTTTATTCCAACACTTATTTGTCAGAGTATAAACAATAACACTTTAAAACCAGAAAAGCGGCATCTTTAACCAATACAATACACGTTTACATATGCAGCATTGAAATACCACACATTCTCAAAGAGACGATCATTAACGAAAATAATTATGTTTTTTGCCAGCGTGGTAAAAAGTGAAAAATTCGTAACCAGTAATCGAATTCCAGACTCTGGGTTTAGCGGCTCGATGCTTTGCCACTGAGCTACAGAGGCGTCTCCTTGGCCTCATACTTGGTTCATATATATATATATGGCAAGCAATGCAGTGGATTGCCATGTAAACCCTCAGAGAGAAACTGAATTGCATCACAGCATAAAGGGGAAAGTTTCTAAGAAACTGTGGTGCTGCGTCGGTGGGAGAGTGTAACACAATAATTTGGTTTGATCAACTGTAGCTGAATGAGTAATGTAAATTGACCAACGTGAAGAGTTTCTAAGCTGACTTTCCGAGCGTTAGCCCTTCGACAGGCCTTATTAAGAAGATCTCGTTTGCCCCTAAAGAGACATATCAGTCTTAATAAGAGATGTGTTTTCTTTTTTAGATCTCTTGTACTGTATTAGTGTTGATATTAATGATAGTGATGATATTAATGATATTAATTTTCAAGGAAATGATATCTCTATTCATTACTATTCTGCTAACAATATGCTCCTGAAATCGCTTTTTATTGGTAAAATTGTTAGAGTGACATGATATTGAAAACAATTGTTTCATCTAGTCTTGAAAAATCTCAGGTAGAATTGATATTTCATCCAGCAATTAAGAATCTTTTCAATTATCTCTTTCAATTGGTTTCCTCCGCGATAATGAAAAATATGAGGACCACTTCATTCTGTCACCGAAATTGATCACAGTTCCGAAAGCTGTGTATATGGGATCTGCTTTGCTCCCGATTGCAATTGCTGCAGGCCTTCGTTGGAAACGATGACAACACGCACAAGAGAGTCGAAACACAGGGAGAAATTACCTGCTGAACACTAGGGTCGTTGACCAGAAACTTGCATTTTCACCCCTCTAGGCCACAGTGTGAGACAAAGCCCAAAATTTATCATAGTGATATTAATGAAAGACAAAGGTTTATTCTGTTCTGAAAAACATCTCAATTAATCGCGAGAACTGAACATATCATTCATATCTTCGTAAATGAACGACAACAGTCAATTGACAACAAGTTAAGGTTAATGTTGGGTTAGTGGAGGGGTAGGTGGGCAGTTGCCCAGATACTGATATTGATCCGTA
The DNA here is from genome assembly GCF_036669915.1 of Pocillopora verrucosa. Taxonomy (NCBI): domain Eukaryota; kingdom Metazoa; phylum Cnidaria; class Anthozoa; order Scleractinia; family Pocilloporidae; genus Pocillopora; species Pocillopora verrucosa. The sequence goes on along the minus strand of NC_089315.1, from coordinate 8,037,542 downwards.
CAGTCTATCTTCGAGAGACGTTCTAGTTGTTTTATCACGAAATTTAACATTGCAATTCCCAAACTTTATGTTGCAGACATAATGAGGAAGTAGATATATGTTATTTTCCGGCTGGGAGGTCCGTATGGTGAAAAACTGACTGACCCTTAGCTGGTACATAACATATTTATTTTTTTGAAACTTTACGAAATTCTTTCCGAAAGAACCCGAATTATTTAGGGCTGTAAATACGGCAAGATCTTCCATAAACTGAACAGTTATTGAGCGAGTAAATGGTAGTTAAAATAGAGGTGATGCAAATTCAAGAGAGATGCCTCAGCGAAACATTTTCATTTCCGTAACGATAATTTAGAAGGCTTCCAAACAAACTTTGAAACATTGTTTTTACAAGTATCTGTCACAATCTGACACCTGTCAATTACAGAGCGCGTAAGTAAAACAAAAGGGTAAGAACATTTGAAAAACAAAGGAACTAGTTTGGCAAGGACTGTCACGACAATGTTTTCTTCAAAAACAGTCAATGATCTGACGGAAAGCATTATTCACTCTCATCGATGATTCATTCATGTACGAAGATTTACCTCTGTTCATTAAGTAAACGGCGAGGAAAGTAATTGTGAGTAAATTCAATTTTTTTATTTTCAAATTGTGAGAGTTTGCTCGTTTGTTTGCTGCAATGGCGTGTGTAAATCTGGTCTTTCCTTCACAAAAACTAAATTCGAATGGCACACTCCAACGAGACACAAGGGGATTTAATGCGGTCTTTTCTCAAAAATTCCGTCAGTTTCTGTTGTGCAATTTACGATACAAATGTTCAAATTGAATGGACTTGGAAAAACTCACCGAGAGCGTATATTTGTTGTAGAACTTAAATTAAAACTTCGCTCGCTCTTTCTCTGCGAACAAATTGCTTGAGAAAATTCAGGTATTAAATGAATGCAAGTTCCATCGTTCAGTTTAATTGTAACCAAATACCTTACATTTTAACTTTCTAGGTACTTTTTGTGAACGATTAAAATTAATTGCAGACGAGTTTTAGGCCGCTTGTCAACCAACGTAATGACATTATTGTTTATACAAATTAATTCTGAAACCGATATTTTTCTGTCAACCAAAGTGATTTGAGTGAGAAAAAAGAGAAGATTTATAAGTTATTCATCGGTGACCGACGTGTTTGCTTAAAAATACTTCCCAGCCGGAAAAACGAGGTATATTTATGAAAAATGGCAACGAAAGTTGGAATGTACTTGGCGACTCACGAAAGCGTTACCGTGGCCCGTGGGCAGAGATAGGAAAATACTGACCGGGTAAAGAACCAATCAGATTGCAAGATTCGTTACTGTGCCCTCTCAAAAAAAAAAAAACTTATCAGCTTTCTGACAATTAGGTTAAGGGAACTGATCCTAGCATCCATAATTGAGTAACCAAACGTTGATTCATCTTTTTAGGGAAAAATCCATGAATTTCCGCAAGGCAACCAACCGATCGGTGTTTTGCAATGGACATTATGACGATGAATATTATGTACCTACCGTGGCATTAATTATGGCAGTCATTTATAGCTTACTATCTGTTGCAACTGCTTTAGAAAACATCTTGATTCTGGTCGCCCTTCGCAGAGATAGATGTCTTCATCCTCCTTCAAAACTTCTGCTTTGCAATCTCACGATCACCGATCTTTGTACTGCCTTAATTTCACAGCCAGTATCAGCTGCTGTCAGTTTGGCAGGAAGAGACCAAATTGGTGGCGAACGATGTCTTTTGGTAGAATACACAGCTTTTCTTTTAACAGCGATTTTCTCCGGTTTATCTCTGTCGACTGTGACTGTTATTTCTGTGGATCGACTCATGGCCCTTTTGCTAAGAATACGATACAAACAAACGATAACTGGAAGACGAATCCGTGTTGTTCTCTTTCTAATGTGGATCCAAAGCATTTTAGTGGGCGCCGTTTCTTTCTGGAACATGAAAGCGTTCTTTTTTGTATGCGGTCTTTTAGTTACTTTAAAAATGACAATCTCGACTTACTGTTACACAAGAATCTTTCAAAATATTTGGCGTCGGCGAACAGCCGTGCAAGATCTCAGAGGAGAAGGAGCAGCTGCTTTGTTAGTGATGGCACGATACAAAAAGACAGTGATCAACTCTTTATGGGTCCACATAACATTAGTAACATGCTATTTTCCTTTTGCAGTAGTAACTACTTTAATGCTTATTCGTGGATTAAATTTCACAATTTTCGTGGCACAAATCGTAGCTGTTGGTTTGATTAGTCTCAATTCCGTGCTAAATCCTATTGTTTATTGTTGGAAGATTAAAGAAGTTCGAAAAGCAGTAAAAGAAACGATAACACAGTTTTGCGCTTGTTTTTACGGTTAAAGGAACTGCCGAAAACTGAATATAATTATGTGCTAATGCTGTAAATTCTAGAGTTTGGCTGTTGCTTGAGATTATAACACATATATGTAAATACATTTAAAAATTTGCCGAATGCTTAATTTGTAAATAAGGGAACAATCCATTCTGTAAATTTGCTTAACAGTACTTGGTGATAATACTTCCGGGTAGCAGAGTAAGACTAAGAGAAGAGTTACACTAAACTACTAAATACTGTAATAGAAAGAGTATTTTAAAAAAATTCCCCTAAAGGAAATAAAATTTGAATGGCTTATTGAGGAGAGTGTCTCTTCAGTTATCAGGTTTGTGTCGATACTGTTATTTGACTTTTAAAGCTTTGACGTTAATTAGATAGAGATCGTCCTTGATCATGAAAAATTCGGATCATTACTGTCTGTCAAATTCCAAACCCAGGTATTCCTTTTGTTCCAGAATTATTTCTGTCTTCTTTTAACGGAAATAAGACTGATCGCAAAACGTTTAAGATTGTAATGCTATAGGTGGTTTACTTCTCCAGTCCTCAGATTTATCATGCATAACTGACAGAGTTTCTAACTAAGGGCTTCCAGTTTTGGCGTATTGGCGAGCTCCTGGCTGGGAAGTGGTGTTGGTAAATTTGCGACAACTCCGAGGAAAATTTTAACTGAACTAGCGGACACTGACTATTAATTTGTAACAAACGCAGTGTTTCATGTTACTCAGTTGTAGTACAATACTAAGACTGATCATGATGCTATCTGCTACTGTAATCACAAAAGCAATTCTGCCATGTATTAAGAGTACAGTGGTTTCATTCCAAGATATAAGATATTTTTCACCTGAGCCTTTTATTGCACTATGCACAGCTTGCACCAAGTATTTACCTTACTTAACCATTTATTATGTTTCATTTATGCTTTGGTCACCGCGAAACAATAATTTCCAGGTTATTTTTTAGACTTCTTCACATGTGTGTACGATTAAAAAATAAAAGAAGAAAAATCATCAAAACTGCACATTATGACCTTCAATGCGCAAGTTTTGTCGATATCCTACAGCCATGGATGAGAACGAGTCAAAAAATATAATTTAAAGATATTCAACCTCGTTTATCTGTGCTTGTTCAACTAGAAAAAAAGACAGAAATTTTTTGAAACGTTCTTTTTACCGCATGTCGAATTTCTTTGATTTTCCAGCAGCCAAGAATTGGATTCAAAAAAGAATTTCGGTTGATTAGATTAACAGTCAATCTTTGGGCGATTAAAATTGAAAGGCTGGTTTGGGACCTGAGCATTATAGCAGATACGACAAGGTGGGGTAAATAACATGTCACTAATGTAGAGTGAATCCACAGTGTATTCCTAACTGATTTTTTATACACCACCATATTGGGTGGAGCGCTCTCTGTTGTTTGATCTCCCAAACTATCCTGTACCTCTCTTTGGTAACGTCGAATGATGTAGGAGATTAAGAGAAAGAAGTCATTAGACTCGGCAGCCAGCAAACCACGAATAGCCCCACCACAATACTAACTGTTTTAGCAGCTTTAAGTTCTGTTTTCGTCTGTTCACGGATTCTTGATTCTGTAAAGTAACAACGTTTATTCTCCTGGACTGCGTCGCAGAGGCTTTCAATATTCGCATGGAGCAGAACACAATGACGATCATAGGAATTAACACTGTTATGATTGTAAAAGACAACCACAACTCAATAGAATCATCTCTCACAAAAAACCTTGAACAGGGGAGAAGAAACGACAAGACCCATACAGAAGCTATGATGAGATAACTTCTCGTGTTAGTAAGAAGCTCTTTGTAGCGGAGCGGATGAATGATGGCAATTTACCTGTCCAGACTAATGCAGCATAGGTTGAACGTTGTAGCTACAGTGGTGTGTATCCACAGATAATCAATAGCTTTACCGTAAGTTTTCAGATAACTGTCTTCGTCATAATTGATGCACCTGGCCGTTGCCCATACAAGGTTTATAACAAGTCCTACCGACAAGTCCGCCACAGCCAATGAAGCAATGAAAAAATTCGAAATTATTCTGAGAGAATGATTTCTGGCGATCAACCATAAGACAACGGTGTTGCCAATTACGGCCACCAGACCGGTGACACTGAACCAGGCTGCTAAAACGATCCTTTCCTCTTGGCTAAACTCCTCCCTGGTGCTGTTCATATTGTAAAGGCGTCTTTTCAATTCTGCTAACTTGGCGTGAGTTCTTCTCTGATATTAGATGACGAACAATTTATGGATTTAAAACACTTTTAATAGATTTCGCATATTGTTTGGCCCAATAGGTAAAGATCAACACCGAAGAACTTAATAAATTATTAAAGAAACACCGGTGGCCGGTTTTCAAGCCAATGTCTGGGTGGTGAATCACCTTCAACCTCTAGTTGCTATGCTTTCGTCCATGCATTAGTGTGAGCTGCCAACGCGTCGAGTTTCGTATTAACTAACTCAGTGAGTCGAATGTTATGTCGAATGCTTTTGTTTAATAATAATTTCGCCCGTCAAAACGTCGAGCATTGAATAATAGTCAATTGTAGCACAAAAGAAGTACAGTCATGCCAAGTGAAAAATCCATCCCCTCTCGAGTGAAAAGGTGAGTTCCCAGTCAAGAAGAAATATTTCATTTTGAAGTTTTTGCTACTGTTCGTACAAGTAATGAAAAATTATGTGATAGTCTAAAGACTACATGGGTGAATTATTATGAGACACCGATCGTAAAAGTACCAAGATCATTACGACAAGTAAAATATATTGGAACGTCGTTTTATTTATTTTGAGCTCTTTATTTCTTCTTTAGAAGTGAACTGTTAGACATCTAAGGCTTTCAAGGTTTTTCCATATCTTCCCTTCCTTTCTGGCAATTTCTTTGTTAATGCTGGAGCCATATGAATAGTGTTTTCTATATCATCATAACTATTGATATCTGATTATCAATTGATGAAAGCACAAATCAATAGTGGGAATTAAAAATTCACCTGCCATAAGTCATGTTTTAATAAAGATCCTTTTATCTTTCTCATTTATTTAAATCATTCTCACTGATCATGTACGAGCGCAGATAAACACCTCCGTTCTCAAAACTTCATTAACTACCCCTTTTGTGAATTAAGTTGAGTGAGGTATCGCCGGAAAAATCTAAATCGTTAACAAGTGTAGATCCCAAAAAACGCTCTAAATTCTGGCTAAAACTCTGACGAATCCTACAAACTATCGAAAGGAAAGAGGAGCGACCGGCCACGGCTTGTGCTTGTCAATATCACTCTGAGCTAAATTTGAATGATTAAAACTCAGCAAACGTTCTTCGCATGATTTTGACTTGTTATTTACTCAGCTCCCCTTTATTTATTTTATACCTGAATAATTATCTGTTTGTGACGAAAGCGTCTTTTTGTCGAGCAAATTAAAAGGTAATAAATGCTTCCCGTGTATTTCTTGCACATGGTATTTCACAAGTAGCAGTTTTTCTAGATAAATGATTGAAATAACAAAGATAGGTTTCGTAGTGATACATCTAATGCTTCAGCACCCAGAGGAATTATAGACATCATCGTAAGTCCCCAAAAACTACCCTATACAAGATAAAATCGCCGGAAACTTTTCTGAAAAGCGCAAATTAATTCTACCCAAACACAAAGTTAGCTGTTTGAATTAAGGTTTTACTTAGAATAATTGACTAGGTAATTATTATTGTAGGCTTAATGGTTTATGGAAATTTCTTTAAGTGACAGGTGACAAGCACTTCGAGTTTTGACAAAAAACTTAATTTACAGCTAAAAGCTGTTTTGCCAACCATGATAATAACCAATATTCATGGTTGGCAAAACAGCTTACCACTTAACCAACCTTTTAACAACCTTTTACTTTTGTGAACAAAAAAGTTATTGCATCGTGCGATATGACTTCATAAGGTCAGTCTACCGTCTTTTAAGAAATCGAATTGTGTGTGATAATGCTTCATAGAACTCTTCGTTATGCAAACAATAAACCCATGAGTTGGTTACAGATCAAGTAAACGCCATTATTTCAAGAAATGTCCACACGTTTGTACAGTCTCTGAATTGTACATGAAACATTTTTCCAAATTATCGTCTTTTAAGAAATCGAAATGTGCTTGATAATGCTTCATAGAACTCGTCGTTTCGCAAACAATACACCCATGGGTTGATTGCCGATGAAGTAAATGCCACTGTTTCAACAGACGTCCACACAGTGTAGTAGGCTGAGTCGTAAGACACTAGGTTGCTGAAATAGTGCGCCAAACCAGTGATGAGACTTGGCAACCAGGAAACCACAAATAGCCCCACTATGATACTAACTGTTTTAGCAGCTTTGTAGTTCTTTTTACTTCTTCTAATAACGTCTTGATTCTGCGCACAGCTGCTCGTCGGTTTTATGCTATTGTAATTTACTAAAGCAGCTTTTAAAATTCGAAGAGAACAGAACACGATTATAGACATAGGAAATAATATTGTCATAACTGTAAAAGATAGATACAATGTCGATAAAGCTGTTATATCCTGAACCATGAACCTTGAGCAGGGTAAGACAAGGGACATAAACCATGCATTAGCTATCAGTAAATAACATCTTCTGTTGGTGAGAAAATCGTGGTAGCGCAGAGGATGAATGATGGCTACATACCTGTCCAGGCTAACACAGCATAAGTTAAATGTTGTTGCCACAGTGGTGTGGATCCATAGGTAATCTATACTCCTACTGAAGGTTTCGAAGTAGGTATTAGAATTATAACCCAAACATCTTACGACTAACCACACTGGGTCTATAACAAGTCCTACTAAGAAGTCCGCGGCGGCCAACGAGGTTAGGAACAGGTTGGACATTGTTCTTAGAGATCTTTTTCTGAAAATCAACCACAGGACAATTCCGTTTCCAACTATGGTTAGTAACCCTGCGACACCCAACCACGACGCTAAAGCGATCTTTGCCTCCAAAGGTAGCGGTTTACCTTGGTTTCCCGAAGTGTGTGTGTCGTTCATTCCTACTGCGTCGATTTCTTCTGCGTCGATTTCAACCTTCTGTTTCTCTTCTGATCGAATACGTTTTCTAATTAAAAATCATACCTTACATAGAGGGACATTTTATCAATTTATCAAGATATTGATTGTTTGAAGTTAGTTCTCCGCAGCTATTTTTAACATCCTTAGAAATGGTTTTAACGTTTTGTTATTATCATATTTATGCAAAGTGATCTTTGTTAATAACTGCCTGCTGGTAAGCATTGTTGCGCTTGTCAAGTGACTCTCACACTTGCTTAAGTTTAAATTTATGTCGATGACATTGTACTTCAAAAGAGAAAGCAGAGTGAATGGGTTCTTAAGATGATACTAAAGATTTCGAATGGCAGTGCATGGATTCAAATTTTATGTACGAGTTTTGATAAATTGTACCCACGATCGATCGGACTTGTAATATTTGGTTTATCTTATAAATATTAATGAAATACATAAATTCAAAACGAGTATAAAAATAATGCACGAAAAAAAGAAATACAAAGAATCGATCTCCATCGCGTAGGTGAAATGCTACTTCAACCTCCGAAATAAAAAATAACGCTAAAAATATTTGGTCTCAAAAAGGTTGAATTCGAACTTGTAAAATAATTTTGGTAAAGTAACAGATGCCCTTTCGTGAGAATTCAATCAGCCGATGTATGAAGATATTTATGGCATATGTATTCAGTGCGCGTCGTTAACTTGTTATGTGTTTAAATGATTAAGGTTTAGAGGGGTGAAAATGAATTTTCCGTTTGCTGACACTTTAAAATCCCAAAAATTTGGGATTCGATTTCTTCTTAAGCGTTCTGTTGTCGTTGTTCTTGTTGTCCCCTACTGGTAAAAAACGTATTCAAACTTTCGTTAATGATCGTTTCCCTAGCAATGAGTGTTTATTTCAATGCTGCATATACATGTAAACATGCATTGTTAAAAGGTGCGCGGGAGCTTACTACAATGCATGAACTGATAAATGTGAGTGTTGCAGTGAAAACCAAGTGGCAAGGGAGTTCCTCTCAGCTTGAAATGATAGTTATAATCCCTAGTACTTAATTAGCGATGTTTCGGACAAACCTCTCCTTTGACCTTTTCACTCAAGAATTTTGAACTGTTGCTAAACAGCAGAATTGACCCTATTTTATGCTGGCAACGAAACCTTTAAACCCAATTTTAATTAAGACCTGTATGAGAGGTATCTTGAAAGTTATGTTGAACTTATGTAACTTAATCTCTAGGTCTAATTTGTTTTAAAATCGACACTGGGTTGGAGAAGATTACCTCACTCAGTTTACAAATTTCACGCCGTCTTACATGTTCCTTTATCCTTAATAGTGTTTCGGTGTACAGACTCCTCGCCCTGTTATCAGGGACGAGATACAGGCAAGAGTTTGCAGTGCCGATCTACCAATATGGGTGAAAGAATTCAGTGTGGTTGGTTCCACCTACCTTTGGAAAAAGATATCATATCTACTTTCAAGTGGAGTATTGATAATATTAGAGCTGATGATCTCAACGTATTCCTTCTCCAGAATCTTTCACGTCACTCGAAGTCAGCAAATACGGGTGCAGGGTGAATTGACTGGGAAAAAAAAGGAACCTCATCAAACATGATGCGGTATGAAAAGAAGGTCATCAATGCTTTGTGGGTTCAACTTATATTAGCAGTCGGTTATCGTCCCTTTACTGTAGTGACGGTTGTAATCCTTATCCTAAGGCTTACCTCCACTCCTTTCCTGGCCGAAGAGCTTGCATTATGTTTAGTTTACGTCAAATTCTTTCTGAATCCTGTCCTTTATTGCTGGAAAATCAAGCGAAATCGAAGATCAGTGAAGAAATTATAACAGAAATTTATTCTTCTATATGCACGTAAACTTGATATACATAACGGTTTGCGTAACGAAATCTTGTGGTTTGTGAAAAGTTGCAAAATTTGTCTTTCATTTTCCCCTAATATTTTTGGTTTCTTTAAACAGTCAAGTAGTAGTAAAGGTTTTTCACTGGCTTGAAAAAGATGCGATTTAGAGCAAAAATGGTGCGACTCGTGAATAAATCGCGCTAATGAGAGCCAATCAGATTACAAGGATTAGCAGTGGTTTCAAAATGGATGTAGTAAATGTAAAGAACAAAATACGTCTTAGAGCAGTAGACAAATGTGTTGGGGGTGTCATGCAATAACTTCTTTCTTAATGAACAAGTGTAATGGAAAAAATGGAAAAGCTGTGATAATTTTATGGGACAGAGTTTGGCGATTATTAAAGTTGCCGATAGTTCCTTGTTGAATCCAAATATTTGTTTAAGGCTAAAGATTCCATAAATTCATACTTTTGCACTTGAAGAAAAGTATTCAACGGACACAAGAGATTATAATCTCTTGATGAACACCACAAAGTTTGAATTTGAGAGACAATCATAATTTATCGCCCAGGTAACCCGGGCGCGTTGGGAAAAAATCTTGCTTGAAACTCATTCAATCGAACGTTCATAGAAGTTCGCAAATTGATCGAACATTAGAATTTTAAAACTTCATAGAAACATTAAATGAGGACCATGTCTGATACAAAGAATGACATGATTTTTGTTGCTCCGCATGTGAAATGCATTTACGTAGAATTTAAATCTGAAAGAATCTCTGAAATAGTCCTCACGTATATGCCATGTCAATCAACTCGACATAAGAGTACTTCAAAGAATACCTCTTTGCGTAGCCGATCGTTCCAAGTTTGTAATAGCTGCAATCATTCCTCCTTTAAAAGTTAAGCATTGCACATCATTAAGTGCATTATTGCTCTTAGATTTAAAATTTTCCCGTATTAAAGAACCATAGGCTTTGCAGTAGTCAACTTCTAAGGAAAAAGGTAAATTTTTCCGTGAAAAATTTTAAAATGGTCATTAGACGCGCGACAACTTCTTTCGTTAGCAATTTGTGATATTAAATTTTGCACCGTGTAAAGGTGCCGCTGTTCTACGTTTTAAGTGCTTTATTATCTAGAGGCTGATGAATAAAAGTAGATGTATGCAATGCAATTTCTTTTTATCGGGGTTATGGCGATCCAAACGAATGATTGTCATATATGAACGTAGTATGAGACGCAGCACGCATTGTTCTGTGGCTGAGAGGCCCGAAACCCAGAGTTTGGGATTCGATTTCTTTTTAAGATTTTTGTTGTTGACCCACGTTGGTGAGAAAACGTATAAAAGAGTTCGTTAGTTATCGTTTTGCTGGCATTGTGTGGTTCTTGGAGTGCTACACTTGTAAATGCGCATTTTTAAAAAGGTGGCGCTGCTCTGGGTTTTAAGAGTTGCCAGTTGTTCTTTTAACTAGAGTGTTTCTGTGACGATCATCTTAGCTTGAAATGATTGTTGTCCGTAAAAACACTTAAAAATGGTCTTTAGACGAGTAACAGCTTCTTTCGTTAACAGTTTGTGATATTTAATTTTGCGGTATTCAGAGGTACCGCTGCTCCACGTTTTAAGAGCTTTATTTTCATGGGCTAATGAATAAAAGTGGGTTCATGCTCATAAGGGTCATCCAAACTAATGCTTGTCATATATGAACTTAGCAGTGACGTAGCACCCATGTCTAACTACCTGAGTGGTGAACTGCATCGCGCCCCGAAACTCGGAGGTTTGGGATTCGATTTATTGTTCAGATTTTTGTTGTTGTCCCACGCTGGTGGGAAAACATATGCAGTGAAGATCCTCTCAGCTTGAAATGAAAAACCTTGTGATTCTGGTCGCACTTCAAAAGGACGCATCCCTTCGTCCAACATGGAAAATTTTGCTTCGCAATTTGACGATTACCGATCTTTGCGCTGGCCTCATTTCACAGCCGTTAGCGATGACAATATTTTTGTCTCTTATTACGGAAAACTGGACCCTTTGTCGTAAGGCTAAAAATTCTGCATATATCGTGACCACGGTTTTCTTTGGTGTATCTCTAGCGACACTGACCTCCATTGCAGTGGAGAGACTCCTCGCCCTGTTCTTAGGGATAAGATATGGGCAAGTTGAAATTGTCAGGAGAACTCTCACGGTCGTCCTGTTTATATAGATGAAAATGTTGCGGTCGGCCTACTTTTAGCTTTAGAATACGATATCATTCCTCCTTTCAAGCGAAGTATTGATGACATTAGAGCTGATGATTTCAACGCATTCCTACTCCAGAATATTTTGCACCATTCGACGTCAATAAATGCAAGTGCAGAATGAATTAGCAGGGAAAAGAGCAGGAACCTCGCCAAACATGACGCGATATAAAAAGACGGTCATCGATGCTCGGCTATAAGTTCACCTTACATTCGCAGTCTGTTATCTTCCTTTTTGTGTTGTGACAGCTATAATCCTTATTCAAGAGCTAAACTCGTCGCTTTTCCTGGCTGAAGCACTTGCCGTATGTTTAGTGAAACCCAACTCGTCGCTGAATCAAGTCCTACCGCTGGAAAAGGGAATTCGAGGAGCAGTGAAGGAAACCATAACATAATTTTTCACTGGTTTCTCAACTTAAATCTAATATGCATTCATATAATTATGTGTAACGAAAATAAATCGTCTAGATAAATCGTGTTTTACACGATCAGTGAAAAGTATTTCAGATCGCGTTAGATTAGAAGGCCGAAGATTAAAGAAAATTAAAAAAATTATTTTACGGACACTAGAACGTTTGTATTAAAGAGACCAGTGATAATTTATGTTTGAGATCCCAAAATAATTTAACGTTATAATTTTATACTAAGCATGACTGAAATTTTTTTTTTTCAGTCGATCGGCAGTGCATTTATACAGTACCTATACACCCCACACATATGCGATGTCAGTTTACCCTATGGGCATGGTGACTAAAAAGAAGACCTTTTTGTGTATGAAGTTTGGAGATTTGAAAAACTAGCCGGCGCCTAAACTAGTGGATACCAATCGTTCTAAACTCGTAAGAATCGCAATCATTCCTCTTAAAAAATATTTCTTATTGCACATCATCAAACTGAATAAATTAGGGCCTCTAAGTTAAGAGGCTATGCAGTTGTTAAAGCTTTAAAGAAAAAATTAACATCGTTTTGATTTTATTTAAAATTTTTTTTTTTTTTTAAGTTATTTGTTATTATAATTCGTGTGTGAGGTCTGAGACTCCCCACTGTTCGACGGTCACCGAAAATACAGTGTTGTACTCGTCACAAAAAATTTAGATTGGCCCTAACATCTTATCCACTTACAAAAACTCACGTCTACAAACATTTCAAACGATAGGACAAGAAATTAAAGAAGTTTTTTAAACGACGAGTGCCATAATTTCACTATAATGTCAATTATTTTTGGCCTAGAGGGGATACTTTATCCTCTCTTACTTTGCCTTGATCAAAATAGAATTACCACGTAGACTTAACACGCGTTAAAAATAATGAAAAGGCTTTGGTGAGTTATTTCTTGGCGATTTATAGGTAATATTTCTAAATTTCAAGACCATTACGCCATATCAAGTTTACGATAAACCTTGCGCATGGCAAAAGTTAATCGGTATATTTTAGCACATATTTCATGGTTGTTCAAACAACCTTTCGACATACATTTCTTTCTAGCGAGCTGTAATGTGTTTCCAGTGGGGAACCCAGAAATCTCTGCGCAAACATGAGGATCCGATTACTGGCAACTCATTCACTTCTCGGGCTGCGCAGAATGAGTTATAAATTGGGCTTTCTTGTTAGTGTTGTCGTTCAATCACAAATTGCCGTCTCGCTGAAGCGCACGCGTGAGGGTACGTGCTGAAGTGCATGCGTAGTCAGCATAGAATGCTCACACGGTTGGGCAATGGCGGATTTATCGAAGGTGTTGTCGCTGAACCAAGAAAGAGTGAATAGTATGGAGTCTAAGGCGATAAAAACACGTACAAAGGTAAACACAGTTCGGGGTAAACCCGCAGTCCGCGAACTTTATGAGAGATCAATTTACGAGCGAACTATTATGAGTGAACGTTCTATCAAGGGTTGTGCAATATCACATTTAAGAATTTGTTCATGCTTAGCGTGCGTGTATCGAGTTGTGGATGCACGCGGGAAGTTTGGAGAGCACGAAAAATGCGTAAGAGTAGCTCGAGGCGCAGCCGAGGGTAACTCTAGCTTTTTGAGTGCTCTCCAAACTTCCCAAGTGCATCCATAACTCGATATACGCACGGCTAAAAGCATGAGTAAATTCTTTTATAACAGAGCGACAGCAAGGATCTGCGCGAAGAAGCCTTTTATTGTGATAGAGTGCAATTGTGATTATTTTGGTTTTGGTAAATTCCCAATCAACAACTGTGTACTTTATTCCCCAGGTTAAACAAATTTAAAAACAACAATAAAAGCGAAAATTTTACCTCTAAATGTTATTAATGACCTATTGGTGACCTTTTTTTGTTCCCAGTGAATGTCTTTCGGCCAAAATTTGCTGCAGCTGGTCTTCCGACAAATTTGCGAAACGGGCAACTTGCGAGTTTTTTTCGGCTTTAGTTTTGTTGCTTGTTGGATAAGGATCTGAAAGGTCAATGCCGATAGTAAAATTGGGAAGTTTTTCGCTGGTTTCTTCCATATTTCAAAGATAAGGAAAACTGCACTTCAGCTTAACAGGACGGAAACTCTGAACCCAGGTAAAAAAAAATGCTCACGTCATCTTATTTACGCACGGGCGTGCGTAAATAAAGATTTTGTTCATAGCAGCTCAATAGGACTTATATAGGGCGAGCACGCGCGTTATGTTATAACAGCTATTTACTGCTACGTAGACATTATCGTGTATTTAGACGTGATCGAGAATCCAGTAAAATACCAGTGCGAATCCTGAAATGTCTGAGGACCAAGAGCACAAAACTAAAGGAATTTGTTTACAAGTGTATTCTTCCAAGTATACCAAAGTCTTCCGAGCTGCAATGTTACATTCATATGATACACTATTAATATATATATATATATAAATAATAGGTCACCAAATGGGTGAAGTAGAACCATAAGATCGAGGAGACCTCTGTCAATCTAAATAATCAGCCGTAAAACCGGTAGAAAACCGCTTATCGGATTCGCGTATTGCATATTAAGATTCAAGGAACGAACATTGAGGGAGTTCACTAGATATTTTACCAAGCGCGTATTATAGTTCGAGACTCCGTAAGAAGCCCGAGTTCACGTAGTTATGCATCTTGTTCCCGTTTTACTTCCCAATTGAACTCTGTTTTAACACACTCCCGGAGACGGACACTCTCTCATAAGCGGACGCTGACCCTTGTCAAGGGGGAAATTTAGATTTTTCTTTTGTTTTCCCTCTCTCTCAAGCAAATGCACCATGCACAATAATGGACTCTCGGCAAAGAAATTTGTCTTAATTTGCAAATCAACGGAGATACGACCAAAGCAGCAGAGCAGTGCGGATCAGTATTGTCAAATCTCCATTTCTCCGCGGGAGAGCAGGGTGTCCGTTTGTTTGGCATTAACAAGGTCCGATATTATATTTGTAATGTCACTTTATGGCCGCAATGGTCATGGTCTACTTCCCTTCTTGTTTCTTCCGTTAGCGGAGATCCACCCTATTTTCTATGGTTTCCGCCAAGGGGAATAATTAGTAGGCGGATCGATTCAATAAGGTACACTCTTTCCAATTCCCGTCGCTGTCCGCTGACGCAGAGTTGTCTGTGCTACAGAAGCAGCAGGTTCCCAAACAGAAGATCTCCATGACGATAAAAGATGTAGAATTGCGCTTTATTTAATAGTTTTAGTCTTTGTATGTTTTCTTTAAAAGACCTCCCAGATATTCAAGGTGATTTTTAAGGTTCGTCAAATCTCCCCTTCTTTTCTTACAGTGGTTTTATTTATGCTGGTAAGCTATAGACGGTGCGTAACAGGTAGTCGTAAATATAAATATGATCAATCGTAGATTCTAATCACTTTATTGTTTGTTAAGTTCATTATACGCTCCCTACTGATCATGTTCAAGCATCGATAAACAACTCCACAGCAAAGTTTTGCTTACCCTACAACTTACCCTTTCATCAACCACGTCATGTAAAAAAGGTTGGGTGAGGGGTTAACGAGTGTAGTTCACACAACAATTTCCTTACTTCTGGCCTTTACTCAGAGAGACCTTAATAATTAGCAAAAGGGTAGGGATATAACCATTCTTGGCCTCTGAAATATGTCTTTGTTAGGGAAATATATTTTTACACTACAAAGATCCGGTTAGCAACTTTCTCTTGACTTGCAATACAATCCCTTGTAAACATTTAAAGAAAACGTGATGTAATACCGACTTCAAAGAGGTACCGTCTGAATAAATGATGTCTTTTTAATTATTATTTCCATAGCCTGTTTTCTGAATATTGATTGAAAAACACACACACTTTCGTGGTAATGAACTTAATGCTTCCGTACCCAAAGAAAATATTGACATATTACTCTCTAAAACATCTGTACTACAAAAAGTCAACGAAAACTTCCCTGAAAAGTGAAAATCAATTCTAACCCAAAAAAAAATTTGCGGCTAAAGCTAGAATAATTGAATAGGTAATTATTATTCACAGGTTGGATGGAGTTAGGAAATTTATATTCAAGCCGTTTCTGAGTTTGACAACAACTTGATTTAGTGTAACCGTGCAGTTGTTTTCACAAACTTGAAAATCAGTTTTAGGCCAGTCTCTAGGGGGAACAGTTACCAACTAACTAAGCTACTCTTCATTTTTGTTTTACGAAATATCAGTTATGCGTTATGAATTTAAACAGCCAGCTCCCCGTTTGAACGGTCTCTGAACTGAAGACAAAACATTTCTCCAAATCACCGTCTTTCAAGAAATCGAAATGTGCGTGATAGTGCTTCATAGAACTCGTCGTTTCTCAAACAATACACCCATGGGTTGATTGCCGATGAAGTAAACGCTGTTGTTTCAACAAATGTCCACACGGTGTAGTAGTTTGCGTTATGAGACCCTTTGGTATTGAAGTAATGTACAAAACCAGTTATGAGACTTGGCAACCAGGAAACCACAAATAGCCCCACTATGATACTAACTGTTTTAGCAGCCTTGTAGTTCTTTTTAGTTCTTCTAATAATGTCTTGATTCTGCTCACAGCTGCTCGTCGGGTTTATGCTATTGTAATGCCCTAAGGCGGCTTTTAAAATTCGAATAGAACAGAACATGATTATAGACATTGGAAATAATATTGTCATAACTGTAAATGATATATACAATGTTGATAAAGCTGTTATATCCTGAACCATGAACCTTGAGCAGGGTAAGACAAGGGACATAAACCATACATTAGCTATCAGTAAATAACATCTTCTGTTGGTGAGAAAATCGTGGTAGCGCAGAGGATGAATGATGGCTACATACCTGTCCAGGCTAACACAGCATAAGTTAAATGTTGTTGCCACAGTAGTGTGGATCCACAGATAATCTATACCCCTACCGAAGGTTTCAATGTAGGCTTTATTAGAATTATAACCCAAACATCGTATGACTATCCAGACTGGGTCTATAACAAGTCCTACTAAAAAGTCTGCAGCGGCCAACGAGGTCAGGAATAGGTTAGACATTGTTCTTAGAGATCTTTTTTTGGAAATCAACCACAGGACAATTCCATTTCCAACTATTGTCACTAAACCTGCGACACCCAACCACGTTGCTAAAGCGATCTTTGCCTCTAACGGTAGCGGTTTACCTTGATTTCCCGAAGTGCGTGTGTCGTTCATTTCTACAGCGTCGACTTCTTTATCGACCTCCTGTTTCTCTTCTGATCAAAAACGTTTTCTGATTACGAATTTTACCTAATCTAGAGTGTTATTTGAAATTCATTCATGAGACATCGGCTGTCAATTCGTCAAGATATAGTTGGCTTTGACGTTCATTGGTCGAATTCAGTTCTCGGCAGATATTGGTCATATCTTTAGAAATTTTTTAAAGTTTTGACGTTGATTGGTCGAATTCTGTTCTCGGCAGATATTGGTCATATCTTTAAATTTTTTTTTAACGTTTTGTCATCATTATTTTTATGCGAAGTGATCGTTATTATTAGTTACATGCTGTTAGGCATTGTTGCGCTCGCCAGGAGGCGTTCATTTCCTCTTCGCCGATATTCTATATCAACCTTCAGTTCCCCTTCTGATCAAAGACATTTGCTGATTACGAATTGTACTTCACTCTGTGTGACATTTGAAATTAATTTTTGAGACTTTGACTGCCAATTCGTCGCGACACTGTTGGCTCTGATGTTGATTAGTAGAAGTTAATCTTCCGGAGCTATTTTTGCCGTCGTTTATAATGTTTATAAGGTCCATTTGTCGTTATCATTTCTATGCAAAGTGATCAAAACCTTTTTTTTACGCTGTCAACGTTCTAAATAGACACAACAAAATTAAGCTAGGAAAAAGATCTTTAACGTGCTACAAAGTGGACACTAGGATGGATGATATACATGTCATTCAAGATCACCTAAATCCAAGATGGCGTCTAGTTATCGATCGAGATGCATGTGTTGCGTTTTGGAAACAAACTTAACGAGGAAGTTTGCTGCGGATTTATCTTTGCAAACCTTTTTAATTCACTATATCTCTTGGTAAGGTTATGATGAAACATTCTAGTCGCCAATTTGGCGACTTATCTTCAGGATTTGGTCGCCAAAGTGAAAAATTCACGCCCTGTTATTAATTAATAATTAAGCATTGTTGCACTTGTCAGGTGTTTCGTTACTGCTTATTTCTATCGATTTGTTGTTGATATCTCGAAAGAGAAAACAAATTAAATGGGTTTATATTTTATGGCAACGCTTTAGAGTGACTTGAGCATCGATATCGCGCGTGTCAGATCTAGAGACTGTGTGCAGTCCTTGTTGCTGTAAGTAGCGACGAAGAACCTCTGAGACACCTTTAATGTAGGGCAGAAACACTGTAAATTTGAAATCTTGCGCGAGCTCTTCATTTGTTGTTGATCTTTTTGTCGTTGGTATCTTTCGTACAAATGTGGGCGGATATCTGTTAGAAACAAGAAGTTATGGAGCGCACGATGCACTGAGTCGAGAAAGATAACACCATTCCCTTTTATTGATACGACACTGATCAATATTTAGCCAATAATTCAAATCACCATCAGTCAGTAAAACAGGATATAGCTTAGCGCCTGTAAGACTGGGCCTAACAGCTCATTTCAAAACCATCAACTATCTCTTAAGGAGGCTCCATAGGGTTTTTGCTGAATGTTGGCGCGCGCCAGCGTAATATTTTTCTAGAAAATGTTTATGTTTTCGCCTTTCATGGTCACTAAAAGCCATCAAAAGGCAATGAGTAAGGTTCGGACTATCGTTTACTGTTGTAAATATTGTCAAAATGACTTTCGTTATTAAGCGATGGCTCCACGAAGAGAGGCGCTCGCCAGCGATAATTTGGCTTTACCTTTGATTTTCTTCAATTTGTCTCGGTGAAATCTCTAAAAATTTTCCCAATTTGTGAAAATTGTCCTGCCGATCCCTTAAAAGCCGAAAAAAATAGGAGTTACAAGGGCAGTTTCCTCGCTATTTGCAATTTGTGTTTTCTTCCACTATCTTAAATTTGAGCTTATGGAATCATAATCAACATGTACAGGCACCAGGAAGGGCAAAAATATGTTTAACGGTCCAGCAAATCTTAGGAAATTCCACTGAGGAAACGCGATAAATTTTACTCGAAAGTAAGAAGTAGAAGGTTGAAATCATCACCAGTATTGCTATAAATAGTTCAGCGAAAAGGAAATATAATGTCATGTTCCAAAGGTAAAGTAAACCGATTAGAGTGCTTTTCATCCGCATTAACAGGACGATCACGCGTATTCTCTTGACATTTGCAATTTGCCGCTATATCTAATTCCTGTTTAAGGGCCTGGAGTTTGTCAACTGCCATGGAGGTTAGAATCAAAAGGGATACCGCTGAGAAAATCGTGGTAACTACACATACAGAATATTTAGCCGTACGACAGAGGGTCCGCCACTTTTAGGTGATAGCAGACAAGAGTAGGGTAAACGTTAGCGGCTTTGAAATGAGGCCGGAATAAAGATCGGTTATTGTCAAAGTGCGAAGCAGAAGTTTTGATGGCGGATGGAGGGATGTGTCCTTTTCAAGGGAGACTAAAATCAAAAGATTTTCCAGAGTCGGTTATATGGAAAGAATAAAGGGGTAAGTTTCTAAAGAAACTGTGGTGCTGCGTCGGTGGGAGAGTATAGCAGGTAAGTTAGTGTTAACAACTGGGTTGAAGACGTAAATTAGCCACCGTAAAGAGTAAAAAAGCTGACGTTTCGAGCGTTAGCCCTTCGTCAGAGCGATTGGAAGATATATGGAAAGAACCACTTACGAGACGGCAGGAGATGTGCAAAACCAAGGGAGAAAATTTTGTCCATCCCAATGTCGACTGCAAAACAGATTAGACCCTGCTGCGATTTAGCTATTTAGATTCAACAGCATTTGTCAGATACCTCTAATACAAATCCTAACGAACACTGGGTTGAATCGCCTCAGCTATTAAATAGTGTCGACTCTGCTGTTCAGCTACAGTTCAAAATTCTTGAGTGAAGGGTCAGGTGTGGCTTTCAAATAGCGGTCTGTCAAAAAACACAAGGAATTTTGTAAAGCACATTCACTCTTAAAGCTTTTTCGGCAACACTTTTATCTCGTTATATATAAGCCCTAGAAAATATAGCATTTTAAGAGCCGGAAGGGGGGCACCTTTGAACATTGCGCTTTTACGTCTACAACATTTAATATCCCATTTTCTTAACAGGTAATAAGGATTAACACGAAACTGAATCGCAAATTTCTGAGTTTCGTTGGTCGCTGCTTTATCACTCAGCTGTAGAACAATCTTCAGCGCACTACACATACTTAGTTCATCTTGTTCATTGTTCCCACTGGTGCCGCCAAAAGCAGCTTTTTTCCCAAAACTTTGCGCATCTCAAGTGGTACTTTGCTAATGGCTTATAAATGTTTTACTGGAAATGTTATTCACTCCCCTAGTCCACAGACTAAGATTTAGGCCAAACTTTCGTAACTACGATTGTTATATAGATATTCAGATAAGTGAAAAGTTAAACACGCACGCTGAATATACCATTTATGTCTTCAATGTGCAGGTAACAGTCGTCATGGTAAATGGGCTTATCAAATCGGCCAATTACATTTTCATGAAAAGCATTCGTTACTTTACTAGGGTTGAATTCAGCTTCTGTTAAAATTTAAAGTTATGAGATATTGATGAAAAAACAATGGATATACTGGCAATTTCTTATGTTTCAAATATATGAAAGCTTAACCACACATAGTGGACATATCATTTATTTCCCAAAGGAACAACTGATTGCCTTGAGACGGTAAGGCTCGATCCAAAACTCGGATTTGTCAGACACAAATCAAAATAGCTTTAACAGGACTTAAACGACTCGCATCACAAATAAGGATTAGCCAGTATTTCTATACAGGCCTGAAAAAATTAAGAATTGTATAGACCTTCAGTGGTCTGATTACTCAGAACAGTTTTTTCGAAGTTAAAGCAGTCAATGGTTGAACTTATTTAGAACAGTACTTGGTTTTTTCACGTGCGCCATCTTGACTTTCTCCTGAAAGCCATTTTGATCTCGTTTGTTAGTCTCTTCAAACTAATCACAGCTGAATTAAAGGTGTTTTCAAAAAGAGACTCCTTCATGAATTATATTTTAAATCGGCCTCGAACCTTTTCCTGGGTAGTAGATTGCTTATAGGAAGTTTCTTCATTTCTTTTTTTTTTTTGCTGCATTTGTCAAAGCTGTCACGAGGAAATGAATTTGCAGCACAACTCTTCCAAACTCGAGAACCCATTTGGACATATTTTTGACAACATTGTAGGAAAGCCCCGCTGTGGCTAGTTAAAATAAGTCCACGCATATGCAAAATATCTTCATATGGGGAAAAAGTAGTCGTCTTGATAACGGACTAACCATATCGGCCAATTTAATTTTCATGACAGACATTCAATAGAGAAAGATTTTTTTTCATCTCGTCACGAGCGTGGGACAAAGAAAAAATTCAGAGTCCCCATGAGGAACTGAACCTCAGGCCTTCGGATTTTGCGCTCAGATGCTGTAACCACTGAGTCACAGTGACTCCACAGTGAGCGAGGTCTATTACGAGTTTCATGACACGCTTCTTGCATACTGCTAAGATCAGCAATGTCGATAGCGTAATGTTTGTAGGTAGAAATAAGAGAGGTGGTAAGTTTTGAGCTCGGTAAAGAAATAAAGAAAGATGGTTTTTTCGTCTTGTTACGAGCGTGGGACAAAGAAAAAATTCTGAGTCCCCTTTTTGTCATTTCTATTTCTTTACCGAGCGAGGCGAGGTCCGTCATGCGAGTCCAATAAAAACAGTGAAAACAATTTGATGCTAAGTGGCCACGCAGATCTGTCTTTCGAGCTATAAACAAAATATTAATGCAAATAAGCTGTAGCGAAAACCATCGGTCAAGAGAAACAATGCTTGACAGCAGGGAATTAATAACAACGGTCATTTCCCACGGAAAAGATAATATGACAAAATGGTATGAACATAAATGACGGTAAATATATGAAAGTCATATATTTCACTACTGCTCAAGTAGTATTCATTACTGCGAAGATCGCTTTCATATTCACGGTATGAACATAACAAAAGATCGAAACAATAGCGACGAAAGTCTGGCTTAAACCACATCCGCATCGTAGTAAACAGTACTTGGACATTTAACTGAGGTCTGCAACTTAATTTAAAAGTTTGTCCAAAGTAATGGACAATTCACTTTCTTCGAACATTTTTGACAAGAAGTAAAAACAAAGTTTGATAGAGAAATCGACACATTTCATCAAGACATTTTTAGAAGAATTAAAAAGAACTACAAGGCTGCTAAAACAGTTAGTATCATAGTGGGGCTATTTGTGGTTTCCTGGTTTCCAAATCCTATCACTGGTTTCGCGCACTATTTCAGCAACAAAGTGTCCTATAACTCAGCCTACTACTCCGTGTAGATATTTGTTGAATCAGTGGCGTTTACCTCATCTGCATTCAACCCATGGGTGTATTGTTTGCGAAACAACGAGTTCTATGAAGCATTATCACGCTCATTTCGATTTCTTAAAAGACTATATTTGAGGAACGACACCGTCTTTGGTTCAAAGACTGCAGGGACCTGACTGTATATATTCATAACACACAATAATTGTTTTCAGGCTATCCGCTGAAAAAAAGAAACATCTAGAGTAGCTTGGTAAGATAGTTGCTCGGTAAATAATTATTTTCAAGTTTAGGGAAACAGCTGGTTACACTGAATTAAGTTGTTGTCAAAACTATAAAAGCTTTTCACTTGGGAATGAATATTAATTTCTTAAACCATTAGGCTTGTCAATCATTTATTACCTAAGTTATAAGTTATTTTTTTTCGGCAAAGGTTTAGTATTTAACTTGGTAATTGGGTAGAATTGACCTTTGTTTTTCAGTGGAATTTTTCAGTGGACGATTTTGTTTTACAGAGGTTGTTTTTCAGAGACTTTCGATGATATTTCCTCGGGGTGTTGAAGCAATGGCCATTGGCCAGGAAACTAATCCAAGTAATTGCAATAAATTATGTTCCAAAATCAGAAATAGGAAAATAGTATGAGAAAAACTTATCAGCGATCCAGACGAAATTTCGTTTAAGTTGATATTATATGAAGTTTTCTGAACTTGGCAGTGTTTACAAAGAATTTTATAGCAAGTAATTGGAGAGTTATCAACTGAATCTTTATCGTAAATGCTCATGGTTGAACAACACGTGCCAGAAAATTACATGAAAAATTTATTGTAACATGGGCTTACTTAGTCTAGATAAATCGTTTAATTTTTTAAAGTTCTTGAAATCCAGCAAATTCAAAAGAAACAAGTTTAATCCGAGTGCCATATGATAAACTATCTACTAACCTCGCTAGCTCGAGTTGTACTGAGGAATCTTGGCTCTCGGTCGTCTCAGTACGGACCTCGCTGTGCTCGGTCGGCTCTGCCATTACCTTGGGCCAATAATCCTCAGTACGGCCCTCGCGCTCGGTGGGTAAGAAATCAATCTTCTTGCATCTATTTTGTATACGTTAGGCAAAAAGACTTTCTCTTGACAAACAGATAATGTTGCATTCATGGAATAAATAAAGGGAACTGAGTAAACAAAATGATGTGTTTGCCGTTTGAACAATTGCCGCATTTAAATTATTTATAGCTACACCAGAAGAATATTGATATGCACAGGCTCAATGTGATCCCGTTCCTTTCCGTTTTTAGTCAGAATTCTGGAAACATTTCTGTGATCTTACCTCGTTAATCAATGTGGATTTTTCCGGTGGGGCCAAATTTACACTGACGTTAAAAGGGCAAGTAGTCGGGTAAGTAAAATTGTAACTGTAAAGTTGTTTGTCTGCGCTCTTCAAGACCAGTAAAAAGCGAGTTTGAGAAAAAAGAAAGAGAGCAGAATCGTCATGAAAACATGACTTGTAGTTGATTTTATCAATTGATCTTGTAAATATTTATGATACGACATACATAGTTTACCAGCATTAACGAAGGCACTGCAAGAAGAGAAGGAAAGACTTGATAGACCTTTAGAACAACATGAATGTCAAAGAACTACTAAAGAGATCATACAGAGGCTAATATAAATACAGCGCGCTTCTTCATTTTAAGCTTTCGTCTTCATGATCTTCTAATTGGCAGTCTGGTGCACTCGTGTAGCTTCAAATTCTATAGACTAGAATTTTTCCATGACGGGAAGGAATTGTAGTACAAACATCAAATTTGTTATTTCTCACTTGAGTGGGACGTCATGTTTTCATTCGACATGGGGTAGTTTTGTCACCTTGCTTGCAAATACTGGCCATTTGTATTACAATTGACCGTTGTTGAATGTTTTGACGGGCGAAATGATTATTCAGTAACAACATTCGACATATTATTCGACTTGCGTCCTTCCAAAAATTTAGTTAATGAGAAATTTGAGAGGTTGCCAGTTAACACTGTTGCGAGAGCGACAGCATAGCAAAGTTGAAAATGATTCACCACTCAGGCACTGCAGTTGAAAGCAGGCCACCGGTGTTTCCTAAATAATTAATTATGTTCTTCGATGGTGATTTTTATCAGTTGGACTCAACAATATGTGAAATCTATTAAAATTGT
Source organism: Pocillopora verrucosa (assembly GCF_036669915.1). Lineage (NCBI taxonomy): Eukaryota > Metazoa > Cnidaria > Anthozoa > Scleractinia > Pocilloporidae > Pocillopora > Pocillopora verrucosa. The sequence continues at coordinate 8,012,962 of NC_089315.1, read as the reverse complement.
ACTAAATCTATGAACCCTTTTTGTCATCTTATATTAGAGGATTCACGCCAAGTTCGCATGCAGTCCTGTGAAAGACGCCGTTGAAATATGAACAGCATCATTGAAGAGTTTAACCAAGAAGAAAGGATCATTTTAGCAGCCTGGTTCAGTGTCACAGGTCTGGTGGCCGTAATTGGCAACACTGTTGTCTTATGGTTGATCGCCAGAAATCATTCCCTCAGAATAATTTCGAATTTTTTCATTGCTTCATTGGCTGTGGCGGACTTGTCGGTAGGACTTGTTATAAACCCTGTATGGGCAACGGCCAGGTGCATCAATTATGACGAAGACAGTTATCTGAAAACTTACGGTAAAGCTATTGATTATCTGTGGATACACACCACTGTAGCTACAACGTTCAACCTATGCTGCATTAGTCTGGACAGGTATATTACCATCATTCATCCGCTCCGCTATCAAGAGCTTCTTACTAACACGAGAAGTTATCTCATCATAGCTTCTGTATGGGTCTTGTCGTTTCTTCTCCCCTGTTCAAGGTTTTTTGTGAGAGATGATTCTATTGAGTTGTGGTTGTCTTTTACAATCATAACAGTGTTAATTCCTATGATCATCATTGTGTTCTGTTCCATTCGAATATTGAAAGCCTCTGCGACGCAGTCCAGGAGAATAAATGTTGTCACTTTACAGAATCAAGAATCCGTGAACAGACGAAAACAGAACTTAAAAGCTGCTAAAACAGTTAGTATTGTGGTGGGACTATTCGTTGTTTGCTGGCTGCCGAGTCTAGTGACTTCTTTCACTCAATATTTGAGCAAATATGTGGTTTACTCCACCATGTATCATAAGGTTTGGACTATTGTCGAGGCGGTTGCTTTTACTTCCGCGGCAATCGACCCGTGGGTTTATTGTTTGCGAAACAGCAAATTCTATGAAGCATTTAATCGCACTTTTCGAGTACGCGGAAGACAAATTATAGAACAAACTTCCGCTCGTCGTTAAACCAAGAGAAATCATTACGTAAACGAATAATAGTAACCAAAAACATGTTGATTTTTAATGGTAAGAAAATGTTTGAGATCTAATATTCTGATGTGCACACTGTCGTATTTTCCATAAACGTCGAACAGTTGACAGTTTCAGATAAGACACAAAAAATTATAATAACAAATAAAGCCAACTCAAACCAGAACTAGAAATTGCAAATTAAAACTTTTGTAAAGAGTGCTATAGAAAACACTTGTGTTTTAAATATAATTAAACGAATTTAATTTTGCATGTAAAATTTTCATTAGGAACAAAAGGAGGTTGATTTTTGCCTTCAAATTTTGACTTCTACAAAGCATATGGCTTTTTATTCTCCAGAAAATTGTAAACTAAGAGGCTTCAATGCATTTAATGATATGCAGTAATAAATTTCTAAAGGATTAAGGCCAGCTATTCCTATGAATATAGACCAATTTATAATCACTTGGGCGCCGGTTGTTTTTTTAAAGTTCCCTCACTTCACACGCAGAGAGGTGTCATCTCAAGAACTCACACGTAGGGTTGATTGACAACACATGTATTTAAGGCATATTAAATTCTTCATTCAGGTGCAGCGAAAATGCACTGAATAATAATCAGGGCGCTTTATACATTGTTAAAAATCTTGTGAGCAAAATATTTCTTGCGTATTAAGAAGACAAGAATGCTTCCTCAATTGAGAATAATGCAGAAATGTTTAAGAGCACCTGATTCTGTCGACGGACGTTGAGAAAATATACCAGATTCCTCCCCTCACTGGCAGTTATAATTTTCCTAATTCTCCCTCCCATCCAAATACTAATATCAAAAATATATGTAGGTAATGGCTCTTATTATATACAAAAGAATTTTGAATGATAAAAGTTTGACATAGAGCAGAACAGCAAGTTCCTTTTAAAATTGAATGACAACTGAGCTTTTTATGAATAAAATTTTAGCTCTAAATACATGTTTTATACATTCTGCCTATAAATTATGAATAATTGACCCCATCAGAAAACCGTAGCCTGCGTTGCTAGGCTCCTAATGAAGGGAAGAGGACTGTGAAATTCATTTGATTACGTGTAGAAGTATGAATTTTTTAATCTATGTCCTTAAAAAATGTTTTGACCTAGCAAGGAACTTAAGGGAAAAATCCTTATAACGACATGTAGCTATCTGAGACTGAATGCAGCTCACCTGTAATTCGCTCTCTCAAACGAATCATGTTGAATAACTGCCAAAAATACACAAACACATCGCCTTACACCAGTTGTTCTTTTTGCTCTTTTGTGCATTTAGCAGTAAGACTCATACCACTAAATACAGTTATAGAGTGAAAAAGTTACTCTCTTTAGACAAAATCTTTTATCTTTTCATTCACACTGCGTTATCTGTAACGTCAATTTTTTCGTTAGACGACACTTTTCAATCATCTAGTGCAATAAATATATACGATTTGTTCGATGTATATATTCTCGTTTCACTTACAATGTATTATGCATCAGAATAACAAACTATGACGCTGAAAACTGGGACTTCAGCATCTTCAAACAATGCGTGTTTCAATCTACAGCTTTCAAGAACACACATTGTTAACGAATTGGGTTTTAAACTGAACGCCGCACTCGAATCGCGAAAAATTTATAAACGCCGCGGCGTTTAATCGAATAAACACGGTATTAGGCAACACTTTTCAGTGATCTAGTGCAATACAATTTGTTTAACCGTCGTATTTATTGTTTTTTCACGTACCTCGAACCTAAAACGCCGCTTTCATGTATATTTTCCAAGATATGAATCATACATGCCTACCATTCTTTGTTCCTTAGTGCATCCCAGTCACCAATCTTCTTCCAAATAAATTAAAAACGAGAGAACATACGCTTTAAAAGTCAAGAAGGCCGAAAGAACGTTTTCTTTCTGTTTTTGAAGTCAAAATTAATCACTAATTCAACAAGGGAAATTTTTTCTCTTTCTCCTTAGAACGGCCAAAAGAGAGAGGTCTCAATAAAAGCCGGTAACCGTCGATCTGCCGCCGCCTACAGGACTTCTTACCGCCATCTGTTTCGCCTGTGAGCAGGCTCTCCAGTTTGGGTTTCACCTTACGACTTTACTGGGCATGGCTGCCAGTTACATCGTCAGCAGCAGCTTATTTATTAAAACAGTTGTCGAAACCCTTTATTTAAAAAACTGTCTGAAAACGTACGCAGTTGATCCTGATCAAAGGGAATCAAAGAAAATTATATGCAAGTGTTCGAAATTAAATCAAACGGACTCATCCTAAACAGACGTAAGTGTCCAAAGTCAGAAGAATCGTCCTATTCTTTAACGTGCTACAAAGTGGACACTAGGATGGATGATATACATGTCATTCAAGATCACCTAAATCTAAGATGGCGTCTAGTTATCGATCGAGATGCATGTGTTGCGTTTTGGAAACAAACTTAACGAGGAAGTTTGCTGCGGATTTATCTTTGCAAACCTTTTTAATTCACTATATCTCTAGGTAAGGTTATGATGAAACATTCTAGTCGCCAATTTGGTGACTTATCTTCAGGATTTGGTCGCCAAAGTGAAAAATTCACGCCCTGTTATTAATTAATAATTAAGCATTGTTGCACTTGTCAGGTGGCTTTCGTTACTGCTTATTTCTATCGATTTGTTGTTGATATCTCGAAAGAGAAAACAGATTAAATGGGTTTATATTTTATGGCAACGCTTTAGAGTGACTTGAGCATCGATATCGCGCGTGTCAGATCTAGAGACTGTGTGCAGTCCTTGTTGCTGTAAGTAGCGACGAAGAACCTCTGAGACACCTTTAATGTAGGGAAGAACCACTGTAAATTTGAAATCTTGCACGAGCTCTTCATTTGTTTTTTACCTTTTAGTCGTTGGGATCTTTCGTACAAATGTGGGCGGATATCTGCTAGAAGCAAGAAGTTATAGGACCGCACGATGCACTGAGTCGAGAAAGATAACACCATTCCCTTTTATTGATACTGCACTGATCAATATTTAGCCAATGATTCACATCACCATCAGTCAGTAAAACAGGATATAGCTTAGCGCCTGTAAGACTGGGCCTAACAGCTCATTTCAAAACCATCAACTATCTCTTAAGGAGGCTCCATAGGGTTTTTTGCTGAATGTTGGCGCGCGCCAGCGTAATATTTTTCTAGAAAATGTTTATGTTTTCGCCTTTCATGGTCACTAAAAGCCATCAAAAAGCAATGAGTAAGGTTCGGACTATCGTTTGCTGTTGTAAATATTGTCAAAATGACTTTCGTTACTAAGCGATGGCTCCACGAAGAGAGGCGCTCGCCAGCGATAATTTGGCTTTACCTATGATTTTCTTCAATTTGCCTCGGTGAAATATCTAAACATTTTCTCAATTTGTGAAAATTGTCCTGCCGATTCCTTAAAAGCCGAAAAAAATAGGAGTTACAAGGGCAGTTTCATCGCTATTTGCAATTTGTGTTTTCTTCCTCTATCTTAAATTTGAGCTTATGGAATCATAATCAACATGTACAGGCACCAGGAAGGGCAAAAATATGTTTAACGGTCCAGCAAATCTTAGAAAATTCCACTGAGGAAACGCGATAAATCTTACTCGAAAGTAAGAGGTAGAAGGTTGAAATCATCACCTGTATTGCTATAAATAGTTCAGCGAAAAGGAAATATAATGTCATGTTCCAAAGGTAAAGTAAACCGATTAGAGTGCTTTTCATCCGCATTAACAGGACGACCACGCGTACTCTCTTGACATTTGCAATTTGCCGCTATATCTAATTCCTGTTTCAGGGCCTGGAGTTTGTCAACTGCCATGGAGGTTAGAATCAAAAGGGATACCGCTGAGAAAATCGTGGTAACTACACATACAGAATATTTAGCCGTACGACAAAGGGTCCGCCACTTTTAGGTGATAGCAGACAAGAGTAGGGTAAACGTTAGCGGCTTTGAAATGAGGCCGGAATAAAGATCGGTTATTGTCAAAGTGCGAAGCAGAAGTTTTGATGGCGGATGGAGGGATGTGTCCTTTTCAAGGGAGACTAAAATCAAAAGATTTTCCAGAGTCGGTTATATGGAAAGAATAAAGGGGTAAGTTTCTAAAGAAACTGTGGTGCTGCGTCGGTGGGAGAGTATAGCAGGTAAGTTTGTGTTAACAACTGGGTTGAAGACGTAAATTAGCCACCGTAAAGAGTAAAAAAGCTGACTTTTCGAGCGTTAGCCCTTCGTCAGAGCGATTGGAAGATATATGGAAAGAACCACTTACGAGACGGCAGGAGATGTGCAAAACCATGGGAGAAAATTTTGTCCATCCCAATGTCGACTGCAAAACAGATTAGACCCTGCTGCGATTTAGCTATTTAGATTCAACAGCATTTGTCAGATACCTCTAATACAAATCCTAACGAACACTGGGTTAAATCGCCTCACGCTTTTCCTATGCCAGCTATTAAATAGTGTCGACTCTGCTGTTCAGCTACAGTTCAAAATTCTTGAGTGAAGGGTCAGGTGTGGCTTTTAAATAGCGGTCTGTCAGAAACACAAGGAATTTTGTAAAGCACATTCACCCTTAAAGCTTTTTCGGCAACACTTTTATCTCGTTATATATAAGCCCTAGAAAATATAGCATTTTAAGAGCCGGAAGGGGGGCACCTTTGAACATTGCGCTTTTACGTCTACAACATTTAATATCCCATTTTCTTAACAGGGTGGGCAACAAAAAAAAGGAAAGTAAGGAGGATTAACACGAAACTGAATCGCAAATTTCTGAGTTTCGTAAGTCGCTGCTTTATCACTCAGCTATAGAACAATCTTTAGCGCACTACACATACTTGGTTCATCTTGTTCATTGTTCCCGCTGGTGCCGCCAAAAGCAGCTTTTTTCCCAAAACTTTGCGCATCTCAAGTGGTACTTTGCTAATGGCTTTTAAATGTTTTACTGGAAATGTTATTCACTCCCCTAGTCCACAGATTAAGATTTAGGCCAAACTTTCGTAACTACGATTGTTATATAGATATTCAAATAAGTGAAAAGTTAAACACGCACGCTGAATATACCATTTATGTCTTCAATTTGCAGGTAACAGTCGTCATGGTAAATGGGCTTATCAAATCGGCCAATTACATTTTCATGAAAAGCATTTGTTACTTTACTAGGGTTGAATTCAGCTTCTGTTAAAAGTTAAAGTTATGAGATATTGATGAAAAAACAATGGATATACTGGCAATTTCTCATGTTTCAAATATATGAAAGCTTAACCACACATAGTGGACATATCATTTATTTCCCAAAGGAACAACTGATTGCCTTGGGACGGTAAGGCTCGATCCAAAACTCGGATTTGTCAGACACAAATCAAAATAGCTTTCACAGGACTTAAACGATTCGTATCACAAATAAGGATTAGCCAGTATTTTTATGCAGGCCTGAAAAAATAAAGAATTTTATAGACCTTCAGTGGCTTTGATTACTCAGAACAGTTTTTTCGAAGTTAAAGCAGTTAATGGTTGAGTTTATTTAGAACAGTACTTGGTTTTTTCACGTGCGCCATCTTGACTTTCTCCTGAAAGCCATTTTGATCTCGTTTGTTAGTCTCTTCAAACTAATCACAGCTCAATTAAAGGTGTTTTCAAAAAGAGACTCCTTCAATGAGAGCTTGGGTAAAAATATTGAAAATGCCCATCTCCAAAACAATGAATTGATTATTCTGGGAGACTTTAATTTGGATTATATTGATTTCAACTGTTATTCAAAACATTGTCTCGCAAAGGCACTGAACAGTCTTGGACTAACGCAGATGGTAAATGGGGTAACAAGACCTGCCTCTGATGCGTGCTTAGACCATATTTATTCTAGTCATCCTGCTAGAATTAGAGAAGTATCCATAGGTAAATCTGGACTTTCCGATCACCTTCCGGTCACCATCTTGAGGTGCTACAAAACCATGGATGCACAACGTAAACAACATTCCAAAATCAAATACAGAAATATCGACAAAATCAACAAAGAGTGCTTTCTGCGAGACCTAAGAGAAGCCCCTTGGGATATCTCCTTTGTTTTTCGAGATGCCGATGACATTGTTGAATCTTGGTACAAAATCTTTAATGACATTCTTGATAATCACGCACCTTTAAAGTCCAAGAGTGTGAAGAAAATCAATCAGCCAAAATGGTTCACTAATGATCTATACAACGAAATAAATAAACGCGATAATCTTCTAAAGAGGGCCAGGAGAACACAAAATAAGCAAGATTGGTCTGCTTTTAAACTGGTTAAAAACAAAGTGACGAGGAAACTAAGAAATGCGAAGGAACAGTACTTTAAAACTCAGTTCAGTAAAAATCAAAAATGTCCAAAGAAACTTTGGTCTTTAATTAAAGACCTATCTAAAGATACAAAGAATAACGACGACTCCGTCCCTATTGCTGACGAAAACAACAACTTGATAAAGGATGACCATTCAATCGCTGAACGCTTTAACCGCTTCTTCGTTGATGTATATAAACGTCTCATAAAGTCGACACCTGTACTTCATTATGATGCTCTTCCTGGTCCACCAGACAAATCTAACAGTCAAATTGAAAATCTTATTCCGCAAATAACTCCTAGTGAGGTTAACGATTATCTTCTAAGTATACCTACACACAAAGCCACGGGAATCGATGGGCTTGGTGCCAGAGTTCTAAGGATTGCAGCTCCTGAAATATCATGCTCCATAGCTAAAATTATAAATCACTGTATTGAAACTTGTACATTTCCCTCACAATGGAAAATAGCAAAGGTTAAACCTCTTTTCAAGAATCAAGGAAACAAGCAAGATATTCAAAACTATCGTCCTATTAGCATTTTGCCTATTCTTTCTAAAGTCTTTGAAAGACACATCTTCAATGCTGTGAACACCTACTTAACAGAAAATTCACTTTTATACCGCTTCCAATCAGGGTTCCGTAAAAACCACTCCACGGATACTGCTTTGTTGTTTCTTCTGGACCAAGTCCTTCTTGACCTTGATAAGAACAACGTCAGCGGCTTAGTTTTTGTGGACTATAGCAAGGCATTCGACTTGATCAATCATGACATTCTCCTGGTAAAGTTAAGATCATATAGATTTCCAGATAATGTTGTAAAGCTATTGCAGAGCTATCTACTCAATCGCAAACAGTGTGTTACTGTAAATAACTCGACTTCGTCACAACTTACGCTAACCAATGGAGTTCCTCAAGGTAGCATATTAGGACCTCTACTGTTTTTAATTTTCGTCAATGATCTTCCCGAAGCTGTTGGATCGGACTCAACTATTCATGCTTACGCGGATGACACCACATTTAAAGCCAGCGCTAATATCGATAATGCACCTTTGGAATTGGAACGACGTCTTCAAGAATACATGGATAAATTAAGTAAATGGTCTAGCGAAAATGGGATGGTCCTAAACGCCGTTAAAACCAATGCATTACTTATCACCGGAAAGAGGCTACATTCATCATTAGCGGATGGCAATCACCTGTCAATAACCCTTGATGGGGCCGAAATAGAACAAGTAACTTCTTATAAATTGCTTGGTGTAACACTCGATCAAGATCTTACATTTAGCGACCACATTTCTAGTCTAAAGGCCAAGCTTTCTCAGCGTATTGGTTTATTGAAGAAGATAAAGAGATACCTTCCAATAAAAGAAAGACTCTTATACTATAACGCCTTGATTAAACCCGTCCTTATGTATGGGAGCATGGTTTGGAATATCTGCGACGCTAAAGAACTCCACTGTCTCCTAAGGTTACAGAAAAGGGCTGCCCGAGTAATTCTTGGAGTTGACTCTTATTCTAGAAGTGTTATAAACTTTAGTAAACTAGGCTGGTTGCCTTTTTTTGATGAAATCAAACTAAATAAGTGTACAATGATTTTTAAGAGCCTTAAAGGCGATGTTCCGATTTACATCAGAGACTTGCTCAAGACGAACAGTTCTGTACACAATAGGTCTACTAGACATGGCAATTTAAATTTAGTGTGTCCCAAATACCTAAGAAATAACGATGGTGGCAAGGCATTCAGTGTTGACGCAGTTAAGTTATGGAACAGCCTTCCCCATAATATCAAAAATAAGCCTAGTATAAAACTATTCAAAACAGCTGTGAAAAAGTATTTTATAAGCTCATATAGAAACCTGGACAACTTTGAAACAATATTAAGCAATAGCACATTATCTAATTTTAATTTTTTATAAATTAATTTTATCTTTCTGAATATTTTTAATATATCCTGCTATTTCTATCATAGAATTTTGTAATTATTTGTATATTTATCTATTTATTAGTATTATTTTGTAATGCTGTATAATCTAGTTAGAGGGCCACAGGTTTGTCAGCTTTTCAGCTGTTACGTGTCCCCCTCTATAAATAAAGTCCTTATTATTATTATTATTATATTATTATTATCATGAATTATATTTTAAATCAGCCTCGAACCTTTTCCTGGGCAGCGGATTGCTTATAGGAAGTTTCTTCATTTCTTTTTTTTTTTTTTTGCTGCATTTGTCAAAGATATCACGAAGAAATGAATTTGCAGCACAACTCTTCCAAACTCGAGAACCCATTTGGAAATATTTTTGACAACATTGTAGGAAAGCCCCGCTGAGGCTAGTTAATAATAAGTCCATGCATATGCAAAATATCTTCATATGGGGAAAAAGTAGTCGTCTTGATAACGGACTAACCATATCGGCCAATTTAATTTTCATGACAGACATTCAATAGAGAAAGATGGTTTTTTCATCTCGTCACGAGCGTGGACAAAGAAAAACTTTTGAGTCCCCATGTGGAATTGAACCTCAGACCTTGGGATTTTGCGCTCAGATGCTGTAACCACTGAAACATAGAGACTCCACAGTGAGCGAGGTCTATTACGAAGTTCATATGACACGCTTCCTGCATACTGCTAGGATCAGCAATGTCGATAGCGTAATGTTTGTAGGTAGAAATAAGAGAGATGGTAAGTGTTGAGCTCGGTAAAGATATAAAGAAAAATTTTTTTTCGTCTTGTTACGAGCGTGGGACAAAGAAAAAATTCTGAGTCCTCATTTTTTCATTTCTATTTCTTTACCGAGCGAGGCGAGTTCCGTCCAATAAAAGCAGTGAAAACAAATTGATGCTAATGCGCCACGCAGATCTGTCTTTCGAGCTATAAACAAAATATTAATGCAAATAAGCTGTGGCGAAAACCATCGGTCAAGAGAAACAATGCTTGACAGCAGGGAATTAATAGTAACGGTCACTTCCCACGGAAAAGATAATATGACAAAATGGTAGGAACGTAAACGACGGTAAATATATGAAAGTCATATATTTCACTACTGCTCAAGTAGTGTTCATTACTGCGAAGATCGCTTTCATATTCACGGTAGGAACATGACAAAAGATCGCAACAATAGTGGCGAAAGTCTGGCTTAAACCACATCCGCATCATAGTAAACAGTACTTGGACATTTTATCGAGGTCTGTAACTAAATTTAAAAGTTTGTCCAAAGTAATGGACAATTCACTTTCATCGAACATTTTTGACAAGAAGTAAAAACAAAGTTTGATAGAGAAATCGACACAGTAAAAATGAATGACACACGAACTTTGGGAAACCAAGGTAAACCGCTACCTTTGGAAGCAAAGATCGCATTAGCGACGTGGTTGGGTGTCGCAGGGTTAGTGACAGTAGTTGGAAATGGAATTGTCCTGTGGTTGATTTTCAGAAAAAGATCTCTAAGAACAATGTCCAACCTGTTCCTGACCTCGTTGGCCGCCGCGGACTTCCTTGTAGGACTTGTTATAGACCCAGTGTGGCTAGTTGTAAGATATTTGGGTTATAATTCTAAAACCTACTTCGAAACCTTCGGTAGGTGTATAGATTACCTATGGATCCACACTACTGTGGCAACAACATTTAACTTATGCTGTGTTAGCCTGGACAGGTACGTAGCCATCATTCATCCTCCGCGCTACCACGGTTTTCTCATCAACAGAAGATGTTATTTACTGATAGCTAATGTATGGTATATGTCCCTTGTCTTACCCTGCTCAAGGTTCATGGTTCAGGATATAACAGCTTTAGCTTTATTGTATTTATCTTTTACAGTTATGACAATATTATTTCCTATGTCTGTTATCGTGTTCTGTTCTCTTCGAATTTTAAAGCAGCTTCAATCCATTACAACAACGTCAAGCTGAGAAGTAGCCTTGTACAGGATCAAGACATTTTTAGAAGAACTAAAAAGAACTACAAGGCTGCTAAAACAGTTAGTATCATAGTGGCGCTATTTGTGATTTCCTGGTTTCCAAGTCTTATCACTGGTTTCGCGCACTATTTCAGCAACAAAGTGTCCTATAACTCAGTCTACTTCTCCGTGTGGACATTTGTTGAATCAGTGGCGTTTACCTCATCTGCATTCAACCCATGGGTGTATTGTTTGCGAAACAACGAGTTCTATGAAGCATTATCACGCACATTTCGATTTCTTAAAAGACTATATTTGAGGAACGACACCGTCCTCGGTTCAAAGACTGCAGGGACCTGACTGTATATATTCATAACACACAATAATTGTTTTCAGGCTATCCGCTGAAAAAAAGAACATCTAGAGTAGCTTGGTAAGATAGTTGCTTGGTAAATAATTATTTTCAAGTTTAGGGAAACAGCTGGTCATATTGAATTAAGTTGTTGTCAAAACTATAAAAGCTTTTCACTTGGAAATGAATATAAATTTCTTATACCATTAGGCTTGTGAATCATTTATTACCTAAGTTATTTTTTTGTCGGCAAAGTTTCAGCATTTAACTCGGTAATTGGGTGGAATTGACCTTTGTTTTTCAGTGGAATTTTTCAGTGGACGATTTTGTTTTACAGAGGTTGTTATTCAGAGACTTTCGATGAATGTTGAAGCATTGGTCATTGGCCAGGAAACTAATCCAAGTAATTGCAATAAATTATGTTCCAAAATCAGAAATAGGAAAATAGAATGAGAAAAACTTATCAGCGATCCAGACGAAATCTCTTTTAAATTGATATTACACGAAGTTTTCTAAACTTGTCAGTGTTTACAAAGAATTTTATAGCAAGTAATGGGAGAGTTATCAACTGAATCTTTAGCGTAAATGCTCATGGTTGAACAACACGTGCCAGAAAATTACATGAAAAATTTATTGTAACATATGGGCTTACTTAGTCTAGATAAATCGTTTAATTTTTTAAAGTTCTTGAAATCCAGCAAATTAAAAAAAAAACAAATTTAATCCGAGTGCCATATGATAAACTATCTACTAACCTCGCTAGCTCGAGTTGTACTGAGGAATCTTGGCCCTCTGTTGTCTCAGTACGGACCTCGCTGCGCTCGGTCGGCTCTGCCATAACCTTGGGCCAATAATCCTCAGTACGGCCCTCGCGCTCGGTGGGTAAGAAATCAATCTTCTTGCATCTATTTTGTATACGTTAGGCAAAAAGACTTTCTCTTGACAAACAGATAATGTTGCATTCATAGAATAAATAAAGGGAACTGAGTAAACAAAATGATGTGTTTGCCTTTTGAACAATTGCCGCATTTAAATTATTTATAGCTACACCAGAAGAATATTAATATGCACAGGCTCAATGTGATCCCGTTGCTTTCCGTTTTTTAATGTATTTCTGGGTACAGTCAGAATTCTGGAAACATTTCTGTGATCTTACCTCATTAATCAATGTGGATTTTTCCGGTGGGGCCAAATTTACACTGACGTTAAAAGGGCAGGTAGTCGGGTAAGTAAAATTGTAACTGTAAAGTTGTTTGTCTGCGCTCTACATGACCAGTAAAAAGCGAGTTTGAGCTGAAAAGAAAGAGAGCAGGATCTTCATAAAAACATGACTTGTAGTTGATTTTATCAATTGATCTTGTAATTATGATACGACATGCATAGTTTACCAGCATTAACGAAGGCACTGCAAGAAGAGAAGGTAAGACTTGACAGACCTTTAGAACAACATGAATGTCTGAGAACTTATAAAGAAATCATACAGAGGCTAACATAAATACAGCGCGCTTCTTCATTTTAAACTTTTCGTCTTCATGATCTTCTAATTGGCAGTCTGGTGCACTCGTGTAGCTTCAAATTCTATAGACTAGAATTTTTCCATGACGGGAAGGAATTGTAGCACAAACATCAAATTTGTTATTTCTCACTTGAGTGAGACGTCATGTTTTCATTCGACATGGGGTAGTTTTGTCACTTTACTTGCAAATACTGGCCATTTGTATTACAATTGACCGTTGTTGAATGTTTTGACGGACGAAATGATTATTCAATAACAACATTCGATATATTATTCGACTCGCGTCCTTCCAAAAATTTTGTTAATGAGAAATTTGAGAGGTTGCCAGTTAACATTGTTGCGAGAGCGACAGCATAGCAAAGTTGAAAATGATTCACCACTCAGGCACTGCAGTTGAAAACAGGCCACCGGTGTTTTCTAAATAATTAATTATGTTCTTCGATGGTGATTTTTATCAGTTGGACTCAACAATATGCGAAATCTTTAAAAATTGTGCTAAATCTATGAACCCTTTTTGTCATCTTATATTAGAGGATTCATGCCAAGTTCGCATGCAGTCCTGTGAAAGACGCCGTTGAAATATGAACAGCACCAGTGAGAAGTTTAACCAAGAAGAAAGGATCATTTTAGCAGCCTGGTTCAGTGTCACAGGTCTAGTGGCCGTAATTGGCAACACTGTTGTCTTATGGTTGATCGCCAGAAATCATTCCCTCAGAATAATTTCGAATTTTTTCATTGCTTCATTGGCTGTGGCGGACTTGTCGGTAGGACTTGTTATAAACCCTGTATGGGCAACGGCCAGGTGCATCAATTATGACGAAGACAGTTATCTGAAAACTTACGGTAAAGCTATTAATTATCTGTGGATACACACCACTGTAGCTACAACGTTCAACCTATGCTGCATTAGTCTGGACAGGTATATTGCTATCATTCATCCGCTCCGCTACCAAGAGCTTCTTACTAACACGAGAAGTTATCTCATCATAGCTTCTGTATGGGTCTTATCGTTTCTTCTCCCCTGTTCAAGGTTTTTTGTGAGAGATGATTCTATTGAGTTGTGGTTGTCTTTTACAATCATAACAGTGTTAATTCCTATGATCATCATTGTGTTCTGTTCCATTCGAATATTGAAAGCCTCTGCGACGCAGTCCAGGAGAATAAATGTTGTCACTTTACAGAATCAAGAATCCGTGAACAGACGAAAACAGAACTTAAAAGCTGCTAAAACAGTTAGTATTGTGGTGGGGCTATTCGTTGTTTGCTGGCTACCGAGTCTAGTGACTTCTTTCACTCAATATTTGAGCAAAAATATGGTTTACTCCACCATGTATCATAAGGTTTGGACTATTGTCGAGGCGGTTGCTTTTACTTCCGCGGCAATCGACCCGTGGGTTTATTGTTTGCGAAACAGCAAATTCTATGAAGCATTTAATCGCACTTTTCGAGTACGTGGAAGACAAATTATAGAACAAACTTCCTCTCGTCGTTAAACCAAGAGAAATCATTACGTAAACGAATAATATAATAGCAACCAAAAACATGCTGATTTTTAATGGAAGAAAATGTTTGAGATCTAATATTCTGATGTGCACACTGTCGTATTTTCCATAAACGTCGAACAGTTGACAGTTTCAGATAAGACACAAAAAATTATAATAACAAATAAAGCCAACTCAAACCAGAACCAGAAATTGCAAATTAAAACTTTTTTAAAGAGTGCTATAGAAAACATTTGTGTTTTAAATATAATAAAACGAATTTAATTTTGCATGTAAAATTTTCATTAGGAACAAAAGGAGGTTGATTTTTGCCTTCAAATTTTGACTTCTACAAAGCATAAGGTTTTTTTAATCTCAAGAAAATTGTAAATTAAGAGGCTTCGATGCATTTAATGATATGCAGTAATAAATTTCTAAAGGATTAAGGCCAGCTTTTCTATGAATATAGACCAATTGATAATCACTTGGGCGCCGGTTGTTTTTTTAAAGTTCCCTCACTTCACACGCAGAGAGGTGTCATCTCAAGAACTCACACGTAGGGTTGATTGACATCACATGTATGTGAGGCATATTAATATAAATTCTTCATTCAGGTGCAGCGAAAATGCACTGAATAATAATCAGGGCGCTTTATACATTGTTAAAAATCTTGTGAGCAAAATATTTCTTGCGTATTAAGAAGACAAGAATGCTTCTCAATTGAGAATAATGCAGAAATGTTTAAGAGCACCTGATTCTGTCGACGGACGTTGAGAAAATTTACCAGATTCCTCCATAAGGCTATGTAGTATTCCAGTGATTCCCCCTCACTGGCAGTTATAATTTTCCTGATTCTCCCTCCCATCCAAATACTAATATCAAAAATATATATAGGTAATGGCTCTTATTATATACAAAAGAATTTTGAATGATAAAAGTTTGACATAGAGCAGAACAGCAAGTTCCTTTGAAAATTGAACGACAACTGAGCTTTTTATGAATAAAATTTTAGCTCTAAATACATGTTTTATACATTTTGCCTATAAATTATGAATAATTGACCCCATCAGAAAACCGTAGCCTGCGTTGCCAGGCTCCTAATGAAGGGAAAAGGACTGTGAAATTCATTTGATTACGTGTATAAGTATGAATTTTTTAATCTATGTCCTTAAAAAATGTTTTGACCTAGCAAGGAACTTAAGGGAAAAATCCTTATAACGACATGTAGCTATCTGAGACTGAATGCAGCTCACGTGTAATTCGCTCCCTCAAATGAATCATGTTGAATAACTGCCAAAAATACTCAAACACATCGCCTTACGCCAGTTGTTCTTTTTGCTCTTTTGTGCATTAAGCAGTGAGACTCATACCACTAAATACAGTTATAGAGTGAAAAAGTTACTCTCTTTGGACAAAATCTTTTATCTTTTCATTCACAATGCGTTATCTGTAACGTCAATTTTATGTTAGACAACACTTTTCAATAATCTAGTGCAATAAATATATACGATTTGTTCGATGTATATATGCTCGTTTCACTTACAATGTATTATGCATCAGAATAAGAAACTATGACGCTGAAAACCGGGACTCCAGCACCTTCAAACAATGCGCGTTTCAATCTACAGCTTTCAAGAACACACATTGTTAACGAATTGGGTTTTAAACTGAACGCCGCACTCGAATCGCGAAAAATTTATAAACGCCGCGGCAACACTTAGGCAACACTTTTCAGTGATCTAGTGCAATACAATTTGTTTAACCGTCGTATTTATTGTTTTTTCACGTACCTCGAACCTAAAACACCGCTTTCATGTATATTTTCCAAGATATGAATCATACATGCCTACCATTCTTTGTTCCTTAGTGCATCCCAGTCACCAATCTTCTTCCAAATAAATTAAAAACGAGAGAACATACGCTTTAAAAGTCAAGAAGGCCGAAAGAACGTTTTCTTTCTGTTTTTGAAGTCAAAATTAATCACTAATTCAACAAGGGAAATTTTTTCTCTTTCACCTTAGAACGGCCAAAAGACAGAGGTCTCAATAAAAGCCGGTAACCATCGATCTGCCGCCGCCTACAGGACTTCTTACCGCCATCTGTTTCGCCTGTGAGCAGGCTCTCCAGTTTAGGTTTCACCTTACGACTTTACTGGGCATGGCTGCCAATTACATCGTCAGCAGCAGCTTATTTATTAAAAAAGTTGTCGAAACCCTTTATTTAAAAAACTGTCTGAAAACGTACGCAGTTGATCCTGATCAAAGGGAATCAAAGGGAGACGTCAAAAATTATATGCAAGTGTTCGAAATTAAATCAAACGGACTCATCCTAAACAGACGCAAGCGTCCAAAGTCAGATGAATCGTCCTATGGTGAACGGCAGTATCCGAATCGAACAAATCAATTATTTACACGAACGAATTTGAAATTAAGTTTTCGTTTTCCGCACAACCCTTTTATTTTTTTAACTGCTTCTGAAATGGAAAGTTAAGTCTCTTTCTACGGCGCGAGAATGAAATTTGAATTTTATTTTCCACATGGATCTAAAAAGGACTTTTCACCAATGATCAAATAGCCCGAGGACACGAGGCGTTGTTTTGTAGGTATTTGCTAAAATGGAAGTTGAAAAAAAAATTGTGATTTTTCTTGACTGTCGCTTGATTCTCTATATTTATCTTCAGAGGTTCTTAAGTTCTGAATTCTTTGATTACAAAACGAATTGCAGAAGAGTAAAGCCTCGTTTGTTGTTATTGATAAGAGTAATAATTTGCGGATAATCAAAAGTAAATCGATCAACTTCGGCAAAGCCTAAAAGCGCGGACTTACTCTTCACGTACAACAGCTAAATACAATGACTTAAAAGGAAAGCGTCGTGTTATGATAACAGTTGGCCCATAATGGTTTCAAAAACTTTTTCCAAGTATTCTTATCCTTTTGTGATGAGATGCAGCAAGTGCCGGCATACGGCAACACCCTCGCACCCTTTGTCCGTGTATGACTTATCGTTCCCACGGCCCGCAGGTTATGAAATTCTTTTTTAATCTGAGGCTGGCAACTATGTTTCAGAGGCCCCCAAAAAATTTCAAGTGAATGGGGCCATTTCTAGCCGCTGAGAGGTTCTACTGTGAACATAGAAATCTATTTAATCAACTAGCGAGTTTTGAAAGTTTAAATGTAAATTGAAATTAATTGTGCGTGATTTTAACAATACCGAATTGCGCCCGATCACAAGTCAATTTTTTTTCATCTATTCCGGCCGTGCAATTGTTTTAGCTGATATTCTTTCAAATCCTTCAAAATAACCGCTCCGCGTTTGTCGGTTCGCTATAAAGAAAATGATCGGCGAACCGTCGGGTGACCAACGATATAAAATGGAAGCTCTCTCGGATCAACAGCAGTCTGTCTGTCAGTCAGTACCAGGATGAAGAGCAATCACCCGAAAACTGTTGCCGTTACACCCATGGAATCATCTGTCTCCGCCCTTCGCTTAATGGCGTCCACTGATGCACCTTCCTTACCGCCTACAACCAAACCACTTTCCTTTTCAATCTGCAAAATCCTTGGTCTGGAAGATACAGTTGAGACTGTCAAACATTTCTCTAACTCTGGTAAGTTGAAACAAATTTATCAATACATTGAATGCCCTATTATATAGTAGAAGGTTAAAGAGGCCATTTTACAGTTGTGCGCTTAATTGCCAAGCCTTTAATATGGAGTGAGGCTGAAGATGACCTTGTTGAGATAGAGACCAGCATCTAGTTAGCAGAATACCAAAACAGTTTACATATGAAAAGCAGCAAGGTTTGTATCATAACAAGGTCACCCAAAGCCTTACTCCTGTTAAAATGCTTGGCAACCAAGCACGCGACTGTAAAATGGACTTTTACTAATCAAAGTTTGCAACAAAGCCAATCAAAAGAATCACTACAGTTTACTAGGAGCAAGTTTCAGATTGCGTTCGTTAAAGCTAATTTCTTGCCGTGATTTTTAAAATAAATGATGGAACACTCTTAACCTAGATACGTTTTAATGATTATTGTATTCAAGATTTATCTTTACTTCGCATATCTAAAGTCATTTCTTGACTAGCTGACTGGCCACCTGCGCGCAAGAATGCCTCTCAGTACAACCTAAGGAATAAGCGAATGTTTGCTATGCCTGGTATCAAAACCCAAAGGTCTCAAAATTCCTTCATAGCGCACTATGCAGCAAAAGAGCAAATATAAATCAAAGTATTATTATTATTATTAATATTTTTAATTGTTTATACTTAGAATTCATTATTATACGATTATACTTTTTGTAATATATGCTTTTTAAATTATTGTAAATTATGTATATTGCACAAGTAATTCAACTACTTGCTGCTAGTTTTGACTTTAAAAACAATAATAATAATAATAATAATAATAATAACAATAATAAACATTGCACCCCCCTCTTGCATCCAACCAAATTATGTTTTCAAAATACCACTACTTCAAGTTTTAAGTCATGATGCTACACGAAGACGCCGAATTTCCTAGTTCGTACAGTTCTGGCTGATTATACTTGGTAACCTCTTTTATCTCAGTAATGGTGGAAGGACAGAGTGGATACAGTTCTAGTCATTGTAAAGCAAGTTCCTGCAGCGTTTGTAATCATTCCTGTCCAGGCTCTTCTCCCTCCTCTGACTGCACATTCTCCAGTAATGACAGCGAAAACGACCCTGTGTCAAGACAATCCGGGAAACTGCCGTGGACCAGAAGACACTGCGCAGCATTTTTGTCAAATGAAGGACCAAAGGTAGAGACAGTGTTCAAGTGGCAACCATATTCATTCTCTGCAAAGGTGGATGAACCGATGGGATCAACTGGCATTTCGGCAAAAAGTCAACAAGTAAGTTAAAAGTATTCATTACTTATCTTTTTGAGTACAGTAGTTCGGGCACCAAGAAAATGTGAAACAATAAAAAAGTAAGAGCTGAAACGAGTTTTAATAAAAGCGTGAAACAACTCCTTCCAAGGCGTCGAAATAATTTCGAAAATAAAAGTCCAGTTTCATCGTCAATAAATGGTAATTAATGTTAAATTCGTTGGTTTTGTTTGAATTGGATGATCATTCTCTGAGCATAGAGCAACTATTGTAAAGTGTCTTGATCGTGCGCGCCCTTGACTTACACAAAACTTCAATGAGTCTTCTAAACCTTAACTTAAAGAAAGCATATTTCAAGTTCTAGATATTCCAACCGCTAATATGTTTTTGTCTTTTATTTCAGACCTGGTTTCAAAATCAATCAGCTGAGAAAAGAAAGCAAGTCGAGAAAAATTCACAAGCAGTCCTCCATTCCAATCCAAAAATGTCTTGTGACCGTCACTGCAGCAGAATCCATGTAGGATCATATGACCGCATTAAAGCTCGAGGACTTGATGAACGTGCATACTTCACCGAGTTATTTCGGCGGCTAGAAAACCCACCTCACCTCCTACAAAAGCATTTCTCTGGGGTTTGTAACTCACCATTCCAGTCAAATCAGATGAGAAGGAGTTTGTACTTTCAAAGACCTGAACTGAACCAGGAGAGGCCCCCGAGGACAAAGTATGCTGCTAAGTACGCCAGACAACCCCTTGGACGCAGTTATCGAAGACACCAGCCTTATTAGACAATGCGACCACCATCAAGATTTTAAACACTAATTTTACTATCCTAATTCCAAGTAGCAACCGAAAAATAAAAAAAAAAATCATAGTTTTCAAATTAAGCTGTAGGAAACATAAGAGATTCGAGAAACACTTATTTTTTGCGCATGAGGTGATCAAATAAGTAATTATCATAATTAATGAGCACATATGGTCGAAATAAAAAATATAACTGAGTTGCCTTAACATCAGTTTGGTTAATTTTCGGTGAATTTCTCTCGCGTTACCCAGCTTTTTTGTGTTCCTTGAAATGGCAATTCCTAACTGAAGATCGCTTGAATGACTCTCCCAGCTTCGTGTTACGTTGCTATCGAGTTATGTGGTCTACGATTCCCATTTGTCATCGCTTCTTTCAACGTTTTTTTATTCTTACGATCGTAATCTGTATATAGTCATATCAAACTCTTTCCCCAGTGCGACGAACATTTGTTTTTCTCTGTTCCAGTTGTACGCAACCACTAACCCCACGTAATGCGCATGCTCTCCTTTACGAATTTTCAAAATGGCGGACAGGCCAAAGAGGGAAATAGAAAAAACAAAGCGATTTTGCAATGAATACTCAACATACACCCCCGTTAGAAAGGCAAATCCACGGAAGAAAGATACAAAACTGTATGATATTGAGATCGATATGATATTAAATAGATACCGAGGGCCCGTTTCCAACTTGCTAAGAGGTGCATTTAATTGCCTTCCACCACGATTACTAGCTTTCTTGACAGCTCTTTGAAGACAGAATATTTTCATTCTGAAGACTTCTGATATGCGACTATTGATTATTGCTCCTCGTATACCTGATTGCTCAAACACTTTGTTTACGATTGTTGAAAGGACCGACTCATGGTTCTCCGTCTTCGTCTTTGCATTGCTTTGAAATAGTATAGATTAGTAAGCTGAAACGAAAAATTAATCAGAGAAGTTTACGAAAAATCCAGCAAACAAGCTTTAAAAAGGCATTTATTTAGACTTCATACTTCAACGAACTTCACAAATCTTACTTGTTTATCTTGTAAGTAAACGATGGCAGATTAATTTCCGAAGCGCTTTCTGAGTTTCCCAAACCCTCTCCTACTGCTTTCACGATTACAAACAGGAAAAAATCAAAAGGAGGAAGATACAGCTGTTTTGAAACGCCATTTGACGAGGGTAAATCTGCTTTTTGTTCGATACTTTACATATCAAAAAAAAGGAAATTTTTTCCTCTTCTTGATTCTGGCAGTACATTTTAAATTTGCGCCTGCGTAAAAGAGATATCGCCCGAGACCCTTCGCTCGGTCGTGTTTTGATCAAAAACGCCTTGTTAATTTCACGCAACCGCTCGGAGAAAAGGAAAAAATGACGAGGGAAAAACTTTACCTTCAAGTTAGAAAATTACTGAAATAGAAAGCCACAATATTACAGTTTAATATTTCAGAGGTACACTGAGTGCTTTTTCCGTAGAGAATCCGCACAATGGTAAAACATTCGAAAATTACACTCGATTTGAGTGGGGCGTTGAAGTGGGCGTGGTCACTACATTCATGTTAAGACTATTTGTACCCCATGAGTTTGATATGCCTCGTTATTATCAATAGATTATACCTACGATTTGGAAACGGGAAAGAAATTTCAATAATTTAGACCCTTTGATCTGGTCTTGTTCATGATAAAAAAAATGAGAAAATTGTGGAAACATTTCTTTCTCCTGTTTAGAAAAAAAAGGGTAACAGTCAATAGTTAAGTAAGATTAAAAACATGTAAAGTAGACCTTTCTACCACAATAATGACGAATTCTGCATTTACACGCGGAATAGATTATACGGAAAAGGAAAATTTTATTTCAAATTCGTTCGTGTAGACAATTACTCTGTTCGATTTCGGATACTTCAGTTCACTATCGGACGATTCATCTGATTTTGGACACTCGCATCCGTTTTGGATAGGTTCGTCTGATTTAATTTCGAACACTTGCATATAATTTTTGACGTCTCCCTTTGTTTCCCTTTGATTAGGATCACCTGCGTCCGTTTTCAGACGGTTTTTTTAGGCAGGGGTTTTAATAACTTTTTCAATAAGCTGCAGCTGGTAGTGTAATTGGCAGCCATGTCTAGAAAAGGTCGTCGGGTAAAACCCAAACTAAATAGCCTACTCACATGCGAAACAGATGGCAGGAAAGGAGGGGTCCTATAGGCGGCGGTAAACCGACAGTAACCGGCTTTATTGAAACCTCTGTCTTTTGGCCGTTCAACAGTGAAAGAGAACAAATGAGGGAATTCAACACGGTGGCAGTTTTGGAGAAAATTGGAGGAAACCTTTCCCTTATTTAATTATTGAGTAACTTTGACTTCAAACACAGAAAGAAAGTGTTCCTTAGTCTTCCTTGACTTTTAAAGCCTGTTTTCTCTCGTTTTGAATTTATTTGGGGCGTGTTATGTGAGGCGAGAGTAGTCCAGTGGTCAGTGTGCTGGACTCTGGGTCCGACGGCCTGGGTTCAAGTCCTGGCTGGGGCATGACGTTATGTCCTTAAGCAAGACGCTTCACTCACATTGCTTCGTCTTCTCGGATAGGACGTAAAACCGTAGGCCCCGTCTCCTGCAGGGTTGGGGTAGGAGACGTTAATTTCCCACGCACGAGATTACTGTGTGGTGGATGTCCTCCCCTGGGGTGGGATGGGTGGAAGAGACACTAATTGTAAAGCGCCTTTGATCATATAAATTTTAAAGGGCGCTATAGAAGTAAATAAATTAAATTAAATTGGAGGAAGATTGGTGACTGGGATGCACCAATGAACAAATACTAGTGGATATGTGTGATTATCTCTGTTGGGAGATGTATATGCAACCAGCTTGCTAGGTACGAGATACAATTCAATACTGTTAAAAGTAAATTTATCAATTAGAAGATATTATGTTTGATAATGTTGAGGGTGACACGCAAGATTTTTATTATGTGGCGGTCACTGATAGATAACTAATTGTACAGTTGAAAGGAACTCACAAATGTGCAGTAAAAATTTTGGTTTTTGTCCTTGTTATAAACGAATATTTTTACAACCATTCCGACCATTTAGCAGTTGATTTTCTCAAGAGATTTGAGTCTCTTGATTTACAATATAAGCCAAAGTTTTACAGTTCTCATTCTTATGGCAGCAACATTTCTTAATGCGCATGCGTTTCGTTGTGTTATACTTAGAAGTAGAAACTGGATGGAAAGCGAAAAAACTGTTGGGTCCTCTAAAACTCAAATAATCGACCAATTCCAGTTTTTTATTGACTGCTATCTTATTCGACTCAATTACCCGACGCCAGGAAAAAAATTTCACTCCTCATTAAATTAGCGACATACACATCAAAGACTCGGTAGATAAAAAAATATGACCCATTGCTAAGAGTTAAAAGGACAAAATAAGATCATTTTCTCGATAACTATGCCAGGCGCTATTTCTACGTAGAGAGAGGCCAACAGCGTCTGACCGTCATCTTCACAGCTTGTCTCACTTCTTTGATCTTCCAGCAGTAAATAAATGGGTCCAGCGATGAGTTAAGGAAAACCAAACATGCCGCGAGGCCTTCTACACGCACAAGAGAAAGACTGTTTCCGTGAATCAATCTGAAAACTATGACAACCATAAATGGAAGATAAAAGAATATTATTGCAAGCGAAACCCACATTGAATAAGTTACTGTTTTTTGGTACATTTGCAGACGGCCTGGATTGACATTATTCAGTTGTGCCCGTTCGTAAATCCGAGCTTGACGAAGACGCATTGTGACAACGATTTTCATGTAGCAAACTATTAAGGGAATAATACATAAGAGTGTGTTTATTGGCAAAACAATCAAATAAATATCTACGTTCAAGTAGTATAGCAAGCCAAGTGACGTATACACCAGCCAAGAGAGAGCAATAACTCCGCGAACTCGTGGAACAGTCACAATTTGTCTGTACCTCAGCCCTAGTTGCAGAGCGAGAAGTCTGTCCACACTTATTGCGGTCAGATTGGAAAGAGATATACCACAAAGTACCGCGCTACTGGCATGCAGGATACCTTCTGTTATCTCACAAATGCGCATACGATTTGTAATCACCGAAAATAAGAAGATTCCAAAGCAAGGTTGAGAAATAAGACCAACGCAAAGATCAGTTGATGCCAGAGAGCGAAATAACATCCTTGATGTTGGAAAAAGGTGAGAGTCCGACTGAAGAGCCACCAAGATAAGTGCATTTCCCACGATTGCCATTAAACAAATAGCAACATTGAAAGCGATAGTTAAAAAGATTATCCAGTCGGATCTAAGGTTCACGAACATGTATATGTACGCAGTGCACTCAGTTACCTCATGAGGCTCGAGACTTAAGCTCGTGTTTTCCATTAGGAAGTGAATTAGAACATTCAATGGTTTCGCTCTGCGGATGGTAATCGCTCGATGCGTTGCACAACTTCATACAATCTTGTCAAGTTGACAATTCGTGACACCAATACAATAGTTGTTTAGAAAACCGGATATTAAAGACCAAGATAAATATTTTTGGATGTGATAAAGACTCTTATAATGTTTAGGTATAGGAATCACATTCAGTTTTCATTTCCGTTAGGCCCCGAGGTAAAATGGCAAACTAATTCCGTCTTTTAATGATCTTGTTACACGGATAAAACTAACACTTGATATACACTTAGGATTCTTTTTCGGCCTAAAAACCGAAGTTCAAGTGGAACCACAAATATACAGTTAGGTTTTTTTACACAACAATTATCAGAAGGAGCTTGATGTACTCAAGCAAATGCAAAACCTTTTCAGAAAAATAGTATCGAGGGTAATGCGGTTGGTAATACTGTTTCTTAAGTAGAGCCTGACCAGTATTACCGATATCCTTAGGGGTTATAACCGGATGGACGCCGATAAAAGAGTTTTTGTACCCACAGCCATTAAGTGCGGCAGATTCCTCAAAAGCAAATATTCAGTTTTCAAGGAAAACATAAAATAAAGGATATTTTCCTTTAGTGAATCCAAATTGATTCTTCTTTGCGCTTTTCTCGAAACGGAAAAATCCACGCCTCGAAATTCATTGAACATTCCCACAATTTTGTTCTCAGTTATTGTGGTTTCTACTGCGTGAAATACGGTCTACGAGCTTTTAATTTGATTTCTTGACCGATAGAGTTTTGCACCTGTTCAGTACTGGATTACAGCTTGTATTATCGTTGTATTCTTAACATAACAATAAAACAGAAACTCACGAGAATGGCGGAACGTCTCGAGGTGATGCAGTCTTCTTTTTGATCTACACTCTACGTATTATTTGAGCAAATTAAAATGATACCTAAAATAAGAAAATGAGCGACTTACATTGTTGATTAAGTTAGAACAGACAAGCATGACAAAACTTACTTGCGAGCTAACATTGCTCGCATCTCCGTTGCTTTCATTTTAAGTTTATCTATATCTTTTAATCTGTTCATGAACACTAAATATTGCTTACTTTAATTATGGTGAAAAAGTTAACAGTACACAAGTAGGAAACACCAAGGGCGCCAATCAGACAGTTATAGTAGTCTTCTAGCGATTCAGAACTCGAGTTATTCTGAAAAGAGAAAATACTGGAGATATTATTTACTAGCTTAATTTTTTATTTACCTCATGTATCTCCAGATATTTGGTCATAGGAACTTTGATATTTTACGTAAAGGTAAAATGTTTGAGACACGAATAACAGTAAAAAAAAATTAATTTCGTATCTCCTCATACCTTAGGGAAATTGACAACACATTAAACCGGGAATTCCAAGTGCACTTGAACTTGTTTGCAACTTGACGGTTGTAACATCCTCATTAAAGATAGAACTACAGTCCTGACTATCATTGTACCGCACGGAAACAAAATAATTCAGTATTTAAGATATAAATCGAATTCGTTTCATTTCCTTTTAAAGCAAAAGAAAGTACACAATTCCTGCTCTAGAAATGTAAATAATTGGTCCAACATTTTGATTAAAACTTTTAATAGATAAGGGACATAAGTTATCTTAGAGAATATATTGATAGAGGAGCGTAAGAGCTAAGGGACAACCTCCCATTGTACTAAGGAAGGGGATTTTAGTGACGATTCAATATTTGAAAAACGTTGACGAAGACGAAATCGGCTTTTTTTTACCAGTATAGAGTTAGAAGCATAAAATTTCACTTAAACTAAAAGTGAGACAAATTTAGCAAACAGCTTTAAAACACAAATATTGTGATAGTTGACTTCTCACATCAGTTGGAGAGATCCAGCAGTAGCCACTAAATTGCATTAACGATGTATGTAGCTGGCTTCTTTCGATTTATTTCCAAATGTTTTCGAAATTCTTCAAGAGACTGAGTTCTAGCAAGAGATTTAGCAAGATTCTATTTCACTAAAATCTTCGATCTTTTAAGAAGGCTGTGATTTCAAGTACAGATGAATTAATCTCAATAAAACTTGGCCAGTCAAGTTTTTGTAATCGCGAAAAAAGTCGTCCTGGGTCACTGACATCAAAGCAAGTATGCATTTCCTAACCCTAGCCTTAACCCCTTCCCTTATTGCTAGAGGCAAGATAAAAAACGATTCCGCAGCGTTAAAACTACAGCTCTTCTTATTTCCCTGATCTTCCAGATATAAACAAAAGGGTTCAGGGAGGATTTGAGGAAAACCACCGTTGACAGGAGTACGAATAATATTGCATTAGTTGCCTCGGCTCCGATTATGAGTTTTACGGTTATAAAGGTTGCAAGCGGTAGATAAAACAGTGCTATTATGAGGGAAATCCACAACAGTTTGTAGACTGTCTTTTTGTACTTGAGCATCTGTCCTGTTTGTTTTCCAGTTTCAGCAATCTGCTGCGCTCGTCGACGGCGCATAGTGACAAAAATCGTTGAGTAGCAGAAAGATGTCGTCACAAGACATGGCACCACAACAACTGTCATAACGCCCAAGAAGACATCAAAGTTCCAAAATTGCAGTAAAGCGCCGGAAATAACCAGCAACCAGGACAAAACAAGGATTCTACGAACTCGGATCACTGTTACAAAGAGTTTGTATCTCATTCCCAACTGCAAAGCGAGAAGTCTGTCTACACTTATTCCGGTCAATGTGCAAAGCGAAATAACTGCAAACACAGCGCCGAAGACGTTGGTTACACCTTCAATTATTTCACAAAAGATCAATTTGTTTTTAAGGATAAAAATAAGATAAATTACAAAACTTGGCTGCGCAATAAGGCCAACACAGAGATCCGTCGACACCAAGGAACGAAACAAAAGCTTAGATGGAGGATGAAGACGAGAATCCTTTTTAAGGGCAACCAAGATCAGAAGATTTCCTAAGATTGCACTTCCACTGAAAACTGCATTCAAAACAGTGAAAACATAGCCAACCCAAGCAGGTTCTAGGTCTCCATGGATATCGATAAACTGAGAACACCTAAGGTCCATTTGATTAACCAAGATATTATGGTGCAACATAAAATATTTTCAGAGCCTAACAAATGTGACTTAATTGAGGAAAAAGACACGCTTAGCATGCGCACATCTGTTGCCTAAAACATTTACCAATATGAGGTTGACTATTTTAAATCATAATTTAAAACTTATTTCCCGTTACGAAATAGATTTTTAGTGTGATTAAATACTAATGACACACTGATGTGTGGCCGAAGGGAAACGTTTTTATCTTAAGGGAAGGCGAATAGGTTATTCATCTCCTATCACTTTAAATCTGATAAAATATTACAGGACCACTAATTATCAGAGTGATGTATAAAAGGAGGGACCAAAAATAATACTGCATATCAAATCTCTCGCCCAGATTTACATATTCCTATACTTCAGCCATCTCTCTTCTCCTTTCTTCCTTCCCCACTTTTTTGGACTTTACCTAGTTCATCCCTTCTATTCAGATTTGCCACCAATTTTCCCTCCACCATAAAACGGTTTCTTTGCTACTCAATAATTTGCATAATCGTTCATGTGAAAAAAGCACTAATACAGTTTTGGAGCTCAAGAAAATACTTATTTACCCTTTTGATAATGACCAAGAAAATACTTATTTACCCTTTTGATAGTGACCAGGAAAATACTTATTTACCCTTTTGATAGTGACCAGGAAAATACTTATTTACCCTTTTGAGAGTGACCAAGAAAATACTTATTTACCCTTTTGATAATGACCAGGAAAATACTTATTAACCCTTTTGATAGTGACCAAGAAAATACTTATTTACCCTTTTGATAATGACCAAGAAAATACTTATTTACCCTTTTGAAAATGACCAAAAGGGCATTTCCCGTCAAATTAACAATACCTTGTCGAGCAAAATGTTGATAAGATGAAAGAAAAATGTCAGGCGGAGGATAATCAGTTCGATCAGTGTGACACCAGATTCTCGGAGCTCAGATCAACTAAAAAGTAATGTATGGCAGGCAGGTAGAAAAGTTTATATATAGATCTTGGAAGCCGGAAAGGATTAATGGAGTTTCAATTAGCATTGAACCCAGCTTTACAAGGTTAAGTTGAAGATGGTGCTTTTAGAGGAAACAAAAAATACATGTTATTTGTAAAATTCAATTTCTACAGTCGACGATCCCCCAAGCAATTTGTTAAATTTTTTTCAGAGAACTTTCCATGTATAGGAAAGGAAAATCAACTTATTCTGGAAAGGGTTTGAATAACCAAGATATTATGGTGCAACATGAAATATTTTAAGAGCCTAACAAATGTGACTTAATTGAGGAAAAAGACACGCTTAGCATGCACACTTCTGTTGCCTAAAAAATTTACCGATATGAGGTTGACGATTTTAAATCATAATTTTAAAACTTATTTCCCGTAAATAAATGGATTTTTAGTGTGATTAAATACTAATGACACACTAATGTGTAGCCGGAGGGAAAGACTTTTATCCTGAGGGAAGTCGAATGGGTTATTTATCCCCCATCACTTTCGTTTCAATCTGATAAAACACTACAGGAGCACTAATTGTCAGAGTGATAAATAAAATGAGGGAGCAAAAGCTGCACTGGATACCAAATCTCTCGTCTGGACTTATATATTCCTACATTTTAGCCATCCCTCTGTCCTCTTCCTTTCTTCCCTCCCCACTTATTTCGCCTTTACCTTCTTCATCCCTTTCATTCAGCTTTTCCACCAGTTTTCCCCACTCTACGCGTACAACAGCTAAATACAATGACTTAAAAGGAGAGCGACGTACTATGATGACAGTTAGCCCTTTATGGTTTCTGAAACTTTTGCCAGGTATTCTTGTCCTTATGTTATGAAATGCGGCAAGTGGCGGTATTTGCAAACACCTTCGCAACCTTTGTCCGCGCATGACTTATCGTTCCCATGGCCCACATCCTTTTATCCAGGTTTCTCCACGCAAGTTATGAAGTGGAGTTATGTTTTTTTATCTGAGGCTGGCAACTATGTTTCAGAGGTCCCGACAACTTTCAAGTAAATGAGGCCATTTCTAGCCGCTGAGAGGTTCTACTCTGAACATAGGAATCTCTTTAATCATCGGCGAGTTTTGAAAGTTTGAATGTAAATTAAAATTGCGCGCGATTTTTATACCGAATTGCGCCCAATCACAAGTGATTTTTTTTTCATCAATTCCGGGCGTGCAATTGTTTTAGCTGATATTCTTTCAAATCCTTTAAAACAACCGTTCAGCGTTTGTCGATTCGCTTTCAAGAAAATGACCGGCGAACTGTCGGGTGACCAACGATATAAAATGGAAGCTCTCTCGGATCAAAAGCAATCTGTGAGTCATTACCAAGATGAAGAGAAATCACTTAAAAATTGTCGCCGTTACACCCGTGGAATTATCCTTCTCCACCCTTTGCTTAAAAGCGTCCAGTGTCTCTCCTGATGGACCTTCCCTACCACCTACAACCAAACCACTTTCCTTTTCTATCAGCAAAATCCTTGGTCAGAAAGAGACAGTTGAGACTGTCAAACATTCACCTAACTCCGGTGAGGTGAAACAAATTTACCAATACATTAAATGCACTAAATACAGTAAAAGGTTCAATTACTACTCAAAGTTTGCAACAGAACCGATCAAAAGAATTATTACAATTTGTTTGGAACAAAGAGCAAGTTTCAGACCGCGTTCGTTAAAGCGGGTTTCTTGCCGTGATTTATAAAATAAATGATGCAACACTCTTAACTTGGTCACGTTTTAATGGTTATTGTATTCAAGATTTATCTTTATTTCGCATGTCTAAAGTCATTTCTCGCACCCAACCAAATCATGTTATCAAAATGCCACTACTTCAAGTTTTAAGCCATGATGCAACACGAAGACGCCGAATTTCCTAAACCGTACAGTTCTGGCGGATTATTCATACTTCGTAACCTACTTTTATCTAACAATAACGGTAGAGGGACGGAATGGATACAGTTCTAGTCATCGTAAAGCAAGTTCGTGTAGCGTTTGTAATCATTCCTGTCCAGGCTCTCCTAACTACTCTGACTACCCATGCTCCAGTAGTGACAGCGAAAACGACCCCGCGTCAAGACATTCCATTCACATTTTCAGACAGTTTTTTTTAAACAGTGGTTTTAATAACTTTTTCAGACGGGATCTTTAAACAGGCGTTTTAATAACTTTTTCAATAAGTTGCTGCTGATGGTGTAATTGGTAGCCACGCCCAGAGAAGGTCGACGGGTGAAACCCAAACTAGAGAGCCTGCTCACATGCGAAACAGATGGCGGTAGGGGAGGGGTCCTGTAGGCGGCGGCAGACCGACATTAACCGGCTTTTAATGAAACCTCTGTCTTTTGGCCGTTCAACGGTGAAAGAGAACAAATGAGGAAATTCAACATGGAGAAAATTGGAGACGTTCCTTCGCCCTCCTTGACTTTTAAAGCTTGTGTTCTCTCGTTTTGAATTTATTTGGAGGCAGATTGGTGACTGGGATGCACCAATGAACAAAGAATGGTGGATATGTGTGATTCATATCTTAGTTGGAAAATATTCATGTGAGCAGCTTGCTAAGTACGAGATACAACAAAATTTGAGTGTGAGACCTGAAATGGCTTTGGAAAGGATCAGCGCGCTGATGTGCAGGCTTTCGGATGGCAAGAAACGCGAGAAAGGTTTAGAAATGAAATCTATTTCACGCAACTTCTACCGGAAAAAGAAAATAAGAGACTCACGTATTTTCAAGTACAATTAACCCGGATTTATTCGGATTGAATGCATTCTCTTTGGTCCAGGAGTAATACTCATTGTGATCTTGCTAATGATGACTGGGCGAGGTAAGTCCTCAAATTAAAAACCCAAATAAATATTGTTGAACATTAAATTTATCAACTGGAAAGATAATATGTTTGATATGAAGGTCGAGGGCAACAGGAAAGATTTTTACTGTGTTGCGGTCACTATAAAATAAATTAAGGTACAGTGTAAAGGAACCACTCACAGATGTGCAGTAAAATATTGTTTTTTCGTCTTATTGTAAACGAATATTTTTACAATCATCCCGACTGTATTTAGCAATTAGTTTACACAAGAGATTGTAATCTCTTGATTTACAGTGTAGGCCAAAGTTGACACTTCTCATTCCTATGGCAGCAACATTTCTTGGTGCGTATACGATTCTTTGTGATATACTTTGAAGTAAAAACTGAATGGGACTAAAAACTGACAGGGCCTTCAAAAATCAAATAATCGACCAATTCTGATTTTTTCATTTACAGCTATATTATTGGACTCAATTATCAGACGCCAGAAAAAAAAAATTCCATCCCTCATTAACTTAGCAACGTACACATAAAAGACTCGGTTGATAAAAAAATATATGACCCATTGCTAAGAGTTAAAGACAAACTAGTAGCACTTTCTCAATAACTATGCCAGACGTTATTTCTACGTGGAGAGAGGCCAAAAGCGTCTGACCGTCATCTTCACAGCTTGTCTCACTTCCTTGATCTTCCAGTAATGAATAAATGGGTCCAACGATGAGTTAAGGAAAACCAAACATGCCGCGAGGCCTTCTACACGCACAAGAGAAAGACTGTTTCCGCGAATCAATCTGAAAACTATGACAACCATAAATGGAAGATAAAAGAATATTATTGCAAGTGAAACCCACATTGAATAAGTTACTGTTTTTTGGTACATTTGCAGACGGCCTGGATTGACATTATTCAGTTGTGCCCGTTCGTAAATCCGAGCTTGACGAAGACGAATAGTGACAACGATTTTCATGTAGCAAACTGTTAAGGGAAGAATACATAAGAGTGTGTTTGCTTGCAAAATAATCAAGTAAATATCTTCGTTCAAGTAGTATAGCAAGCCAAGTGACGTATACACCAGCCAAGAGAGAGCAATAAATCCACGAACTCGTGGAAAAGTCACAACTTGTCTGTACCTCAGCCCTAGTTGCAGAGCGAGAAGTCTGTCCACACTTATTGCGGTCAGATTGGAAAGAGATATACCGCAAAGTACCGCGCTACTGGCATGTAGGATACCTTCTATTATCTTGCAAATACGTATACGATTTGTAATCACCGAAAATAAGAAGATTCCAAAGCAAGGTTGAGAAATAAGACCAACGCAAAGATCAGTTGATGCCAGAGAGCGAAATAACATCCTAAATGTTGGAAAAAGGTGAGAGTCCGAATGAAGAGCCACCAAGATAAGTACGTTTCCCACGATTGCCATTAAACAAATAGCAACGTTGAAAGCGATGGTAAAAAATTATCCAGACGGATCTGAGGTTGGTGTTGAGGCCAATCCTCAACAAGAGAACAATTTTGTTTTCCTAAGTCCGTTCCATTCCATTTTTGTAATTTATACTCCCAGCATGCTTAGTGAGCGCGTCTCAGTGTCGTCGTGTAGCGAGAAAGAAACCATGTGCTTTGTAACGCGCTAGTCGCCGGGAGTTTCTCATCGTATGGTGAGTCTTAGGAGCTCGTGTATTTCCAAATCCCGTTCCAACAGTGATTAAGTGTTTGTTTTGTAGGTTTTTACTTGCGAGGTGAAGCTTGTTAGCCAAAGATGAGACTCCAATTCCGATCCTGTTGTGTTGTTAAGAAAATATGCTGAGTGTGCAACTCTCGATTATTAAACCTTGTGATCAAGAACCCTTGTGTTGTGAAGGCGCGTTCTTTGTCCCCTGCACAGTTGACGAACATGTATATATACACAGTGCATTCGGTTACCTCATGAGACTTGAGACTTAAGCTCGTGTTTTCCATTTGAAAGTGAATTAGAACATTCAATGGTTTCACTCTGCGGATGGTAATCGCTCGATGCGTTGCACAACTTCATACAATCTTGTCAAGTTCACAGTTCGTGACATCACTACAAAAGTTTTTTCAGAAAGCCAGATATTAGAGACCAAGATAAATAATTTGGGATATGATAAAGACCCTTATAATGTCAAGTTATAGGAATCACATTCAGTTTTCATTTCCGATAGGCCCCGAGGTAAAATTGCAAATTAATCCCTTCGTCTGATGATCTTATTACACGGATAAAACTAACACTTGATATACACTTAGGATTCTTTTTCGGCCTAAAAACCGAAGTCAAAGTGGAATCATAAATTCACAGTAAGTTTATTTTACATAACCGTGATTATCAGAAGGAGCTTGATCAACTCAAGCAACTACAAAACCTTTTCAGCAAAATTGTATTGAAGGTAATGCCTTTGATAATACTGTTTGTAAATTAGAGCCTGACCAGTATTACTGGTGTCCTTGGGGGTCATTACCGGATGGACGCCGATAAAAGAGTTTTTGTACCCACAAAAAACAACCATTAAGTGCGGCAGATTCCTCTAAAGCAGATATTCAGTTTTCAGGGGAAAAATAAAATAAAAGATGTTTTCCTTTAGTGAATCCAAATTGTTTCTCCTTTGCGCCTTTCTCGAAACGGGAAAATCCACGCCTCGAACTTCGTAGAACTTTCCCACGATTTTGTTATCAGTTATCGTAGTTTCGTGTGAAATACGGTCTACGAGCTTTTCTTTTCTTTTCTTTCTTGACCGACAGAGTTTTGCACCTGTTCATGCACTACTGAATTACAGCTTGAATTATCGTCGTATTCTCTCAACATAACAATAAAACAGAAATTCACAAGAAGGTCTTCTTTTTAATCTATACTCCACGTATTACTTGAGAAAGTAAAATGATATCTTCATTATTATTATTACATTATTACCTAAGAAAATGAGTGACTTACGTTGTTGATTAAGTTAGAACTGACAAGTATGACAAAACTTACTTGTGACTGACGAGCTAACATTGCTCGCATCTCCGTTGCTTTCAGTTAAAGTTTATCTTTTTCTTTTTCTCTGTTCATGATCACTAAACATGACCTTCTTTAATTACGATGAAAAGGTTAACACTACACAGGTAGAAAACACCTCTTGCTTTAATCAAACAGTAATAGTAGTCTTCTATCGATTCAGAACTCGATGTTATTCTGAAAAGAGAAATTATTGGAGATATTATTTACTAGCTTAATAATATACGTGGAAAAATTACTCAGTTCTGATTGGTTAAGATAAATGCAGTTTTCAGGTAATTCAGTGCAGAAGAGAGTTAATTCAGTGCAGAAGAGGGTTAATTCAGTGCAAAACAAAGAACAAATCAGATATTCTGATTGGTCAATAATCAAAGAAACTCACAGATAGCCAATCAAATGCGAGCCTTGGATGTCGCAACAAAATTTAAAAATTTGAAATTCGCGAGCGAAACAAAGGCCAGCGTTTTAAGTAGGTTTTCTTTCGCCACCGCAGCTGAAAAACAGCTTGAACAAAGAAAACACTGTAGAAAGCACTGGTTTTTGGTTGTCGGTTTGGAAAAAGTGGTGTTTAGAGAAAGGAATTGCCAAGGAAATCGAAAATTACGAGCCGACCCAGCTTAACACTTTGCTCGAGCGATCCAACGCCGAAATTTAAAAAAAAATTGTTAAACCTCGGAAAGAACGATTCCATTTCATCGAAAGTGATTTGGAGACAGACTGAACAATCCCTTAAACTGTTTAGCGCCTTCAAGATGTGAAGATATCATTGCATATTATTGTTTTGATCGTGCGCGGTTGTTTTGACCGAATGCACGGTTTGAATAAATTATTTTTGCACTTGATACGCGCGCTTTGCTTATGCTTAATTATGATAAGCCATCTCGTATTTTTCCATGTATATTATGAACACGTAATCACATGATTTTTCTCGTGCAATTTGGAAAAAACAAGCACTTGTTAGTCTTTAAAAAATTTACTCGTGCTTATTTATTCCAAATTGCACTCGAAATCATGTGATTAACTATAATAATTTTTTTACTTACCTCATGTTGCTCCAGATATTAGGTCATAAGAACTTTGACGTAAAGGTAAAATGTTTAAGACACGAACAACAGTTAAAAAATTAATTTCGTACCTCCCCATACCTTAGGGAAATTGACAACGCATTAAACCGAGAATTCTAAGTGCACTCGTATTTGTTTGCAAATTGACGGTTGTAATAACCTCATTGAAGACAGAACCTCAGTCCTGGCTATCACTGTACCGCACGGAAAGAAAATAATTCAGTATTTGAGACCTAAATTGAAATCGTTTCATTTCCTTTAAAGCAAAGAAGGTACACAATTCTCGCTCTAGAAATATAAATAATTGGTCCAACATTTTTATTAAAACCTTTTGAAGTGTAAACCACGACGTTTTCTCTTTTCGGTACTAGATTATTTTAAAGTAAGTAAAGAATTAACGGATGTTGACAAGCAACAGATCAAACATAACCTCGACGTTCTAAGCATAATTAAGGCTTATCGGTGTGGGTCCAAATCTAATGTTGTAGTAGTCGAGAGTAGTATAAATCTTATAGACTTATTAGGACATATTCGGTCCATTAACATGTTATTAGATAAGGGACATAAGTTATCTTAGAGAATATATATTGATAGCGGAACGTAAGAGCTAAAGGACAACCTCCCATTGTACTAAGGGAGGGGATTTTAGTTACGTTTCAATATTTTGGAAAACGTTGACGAAGACGAAATCGACATTTTTTTATCAGCATAGAGTTAGAAACATAAAATTTCACTTAAACTAAACGTCAGATGCATTTAGCAAACAGCTGTAAAACACAAATATTGTGATAGTTGACTTCTCACATCAGTTGGAGAGATCCAGCAGTAGCCATTAAATTGCATTAACTATGTATGCAGCTGGCTTCTTTCGATTTATTTCCAAATGTTTTCGACATTCTTCAAGAGACTGAGTTCTAGCAAGAGATTTAGCAAGAGTTCTATTTCACTAAAATCTTCGATATTTCAAGAAGGCTGTGATTACAAGTACAGATGAATTAATCCCAATAAAACTTGGCCAGTCAAGTTTTTGTAATCGCGAAAGAAGTCGTCCTGGGTCACTGACATCAAAGCATACAATTCAAGTATGCATTTCCTAACCCTAGCCTTAACCCCTTCTCCTATCGCTAGAAGCAAGATGAAAAACAATTTCGCAACGTCAAAACTACAACTCTTCTCACTTCCCTGATCTTCCAGATATAAACAAGTGGGTTCAAAGAGGAATTGAGGAAAACCACCGTAGTCAGGAGTACCATTAATATTGCATTGGTTGCCTCGGCTCCGAGCATAAGTCTTACGGTTATAAAGGTTGAAAGTGGTAGATAAAACAGTGCTATTATGAGGGAGATCCACAGCAATTTGTAGACTGTCTTTCTGTACTTGAGCATGTGTCCTGTTTGTTTTCCAGTTTCAGCTATCTGCCGCGCTCGTCGACGGCGCATGATGACAAAAATCTTCGAGTAGCAGAAAGATGTCGTCACAAGACATAGCACCACAACAACGGTCATAACGCCCATGAAGACACCAAAGTTCCAAAAGTGCAGTAAAGCGCTGAAAATAACTAGCAACCAGGACGAAACAAGGATTCTACGAACTCGGACCACTGTTACAAAGTGTTTGTATCTCATTCCCAACTGCAAAGCGAGAAGTCTGTCTACACTTATTCCGGTCAATGTGCAAAGCGAAATAACTGTAAACATAGAGCCGGAGACGTTGGTTACCCCTTCAATTATTTCACAAAAGCTCAATTTGTTTTTAAGGATAAAAATAAGATAAATTACAAAACTTGGCTGCGCAATAATTCCAACACAGAGATCCGTCGACGCCAAGGAACGAAACAAAAGCTTAGATGGAGGATGAAGACGAGAATCCTTTTTAAGGGCAACCAAGATCAGAAGATTTCCTAAGATTGCACTTCCACTAAAAACTGCATTCAAAACAGTGAAAACATAGCCAACCCAAGTAGGTTTTAGGTCTCCAAGGATATCGATAAACTGAGGACACCTAAGGTCCATTTGATTAACCAAGATATTAGTATAGTGCAACATGAAATATTTTAAGAGCCTAACAAATGTGACTTAATTGAGGAGAAAACAACGCTTAGCATGTGCACATCTGTTGCCTAAAACATTTACCAAAATGAGGTTGACGATTTTAAATCATAATTTCAAACTTATTTCCCGTTACTAAAGAGATTTTTATTGTGATTAAATACTAATGACACACTAATGTGTGGCCGGAGGGAAACGTTTTTATCTTAAGGGAAGGCGAATAGGTTATTCATCTCCCATCACTTTCGTTTAAATCTGATAAAACACTACAGGACCACAAATTATTGAGGTGATGTATAAAGTGAGGGAACAAAAATTATACTGCATATCAAATCTCTCGCCCGCACTTATATATTCCTACATTATAGCCATCCCTCTCTCCTCATCCAGCTCTCTTCCCTTGTTCATCCTCTCTTTTCTGCTTTTCCACCAGTTTTTCCTCCACCATAAGACGGTTTCTTTGCTACTCAATAATTTGCATAATGGAGGCATATGAAAAAAGCACTAATACAGTTTTAGACCTCAAGAAAATACTTATTTACCTTTTTGATAATGACCAAAAGGGCATTTCCCGTCACATTAACAATAACTTGTCAAGCAAAATGTTGATAAGATGAAAGAAAGATGTCAGGAGGAGGATAATCAGTTGGATCAGTGTGACACCAAATTCTCAGAGCTAAACTAACAAGTAATGTATGGCAGGCAGGTAGAAGAGTTTATGGAAAGATCTTGGAAGCCGGAAAGGATTATTGGAGTTTCAGTTAGCATTGAACCCAGCTTTACGAGGTTATGTTGAAGATGATGCTTTTAGAGGAAACATGAAATACGTGTTATTTGTCGACAATCCCCTTAGGCAATTTGTTCAATTTTTTGTCGAGAACTTTCCATGTATAGGAAAGGAAAATCAACCTATTCTGGAAAGGGCGTTCATTGCACAATAAATGACTTTTAAGCTTTTATCATATTCCTGGTTTTGGATTATTTAATGACATTTTTAGTGTTTACATTTTGGAAAGGGCGTTCATTGCACAATAATTGATTTTTAAGCTTTTATCATATTCTAGTTTATTTAATGACATTTTCAGTGTTTACATTTCCTTATCTATAAGCATACCTATCGACCAATGAGAGCGTGCATACCATCTTAAATATTTTTTTTGGCTGATAGGTTATTTCTTGGCCTTGCATGATCTTATAATATATTTTGTGAGGATATGTTTAAGAAAGCCGCTTACGAAAAAACCGTGGCAAAGAAACAACAGAGATACTCTCGAAAGAGCGACAT
Organism: Pocillopora verrucosa; assembly: GCF_036669915.1. Classification (NCBI taxonomy): domain Eukaryota; kingdom Metazoa; phylum Cnidaria; class Anthozoa; order Scleractinia; family Pocilloporidae; genus Pocillopora; species Pocillopora verrucosa. The sequence goes on along the minus strand of NC_089315.1, from coordinate 7,974,073 downwards.
GTCTAAGAAAAATAATCAATTTTTAGTTGTTTCCACTCTGTATTGGATGATTGGGGTTTGTTCCTCAAAGGATACCACCTGACCGAGCGTGGATTTCGTGTTGTATAATTGACAATCTCCTCTCTTCAACATGCAGCAAAACGTTTGTTTTTTCTCTGGAATAAACATTGACAGTAGCATTGGGGATTTTCTTTGATCGTGAACAAAATTGACCCTTAAGGTTAGTTTTAGAGCACTGCACCGGTATCGGAGGGTTCATGGGCTCAATTCCTGTGCGAACCTAAATCTTTTGTCCGAGCTTTGTCTTCACTATTGCTCAAGTAATGTTCATTACAACAAAGATCGCTATCTATCAATCCGCAATTCATATATATGATATTCATTTCTTCACAGTCGTTTATGAATCTTTTATCATTAATTACTGCTGGAAGCAGGAAGAGAAAAGATTTCGCAACGTCAAAATTACAGCTCGTCTTACTTCCCTGATCTTCCAGATATAAACAAATGGGTTCAGGGAGGAATTGAGAAAAACCACCGTAGCCATGGACACCAGCCATACTGCATTAGTGGCATCGGGTCCTTTTATAATTCTTACGGCTGTAACGTAAGAAAATGGCACGTAAAACGATACCATTAAAAGCGAGATCCATAGCAACTTATAGACTGTCTTTTTATACCTTAGCATGTGTCCTGTTTGTTGTCCAATTTCAGCAATCTGCCGCGCGCGTCGACGCCGCATAGTGACGAAAATCATGGTGTAGCAGAAAATTGTTAGTATAAGACATATTATCACAATAAATGTCAGAATAACCAAGAAGAAATTATGTTTCCAAAACTGAAACGTACCATTCGCTAAAACTAGCAACCAGGAGAAAACAACAATTCTACGAACACGGGCCGCTGTAACAAAGTGTCGGTATCTCATTCCCAACTGCAAGGCGAGGAATCTGTCCACACTTATCCAAGTCAATGTGCATAGCGAAATGACAGTAAAAACAACACAGGAAAGGTTGGCCACATTTTCAGATGTTTCACAAAGGCTAAATTTTTTTTTAAGAATTAAAACAAGATAAACAACGAAACTTGGCTGCGCAATAAGGCCAACGCAGAGGTCCGTCGACGCCAAGGAACGAATCAAAAGCTTAGATGGAAGATGTAGACGAGAATCCTTTTTAAGGGCTACCAAGATCAGAAGATTTCCTAAGATTGCGCTTCCACTAAGAATCACATTCACAACAATAAAAAAGTAGTCAATCCAAGTTTCCCCAAGGTCTTTAAGGATATCGAAGAACAAAGAACACCTTAAGAGTATTTCACCAACTTTAGCATTCTCCATGGAGGGATTATGGTAGGAGTTTGCAGGCAACATGACGAGCAAACTTTCTGATAACTTTAAGCAATCGAGAACGACATGGCAATTTCAAAATGTTCTAAGAGCCACAAATTTAATTTGACAAAAACAGCCACGTGGGTTGCCTCTAGATTTACACTAGATAAGGAATCATATAGTGTAAAACCCATTTTCGAAAAATAATGGATTTTTCTTTTCTCAATATTGCCTTCATTAAAATCTCAAAAAATATAATAAAATAACTCTCGGAGGGAACTGCTTTGGCCCTTGCGGCCAAAAATAAGATAAAAATCGAAGGAAGGGAAAGAGTTAATCAATTTCCCATCTCGGCGAATAATTAGCGACAATTATGATTTGATGTAAAAGACATTTTTATCAATGAAATTTCTGATGCCACCAAATTAATGAGGATGATTATGATTCACGAATGCATAGAATTCGGTCCTCTTACTGATAGTTTTATCAAAGTCTGATTGAATACTACAAAAGCGCCAGTTGTTTTTACTTAACCTCTCAAATATCAGGTGGGAAGATCCAGCAGTTGCCCTTATATCATATAAACTACGTAAAAGTTTGGTTCTCTTCTCTTTAATTTGGAATTGTTCCGAATCATTTAGAACACTGAGTTTTAGCAAGTGCAATTGCAAAAAAAATTCTCGGAAGTTTAAAGGTGGCTGTGAATTCATGTACGGCTGATTTTCACGTTGATAAACTTTTCCGGTCGTGTTTTTATAATCACAAGGGATATCGTTCTCAAATTGCAGCCGTAGAAAGCAAAAAATGGATTCTATTAGATTCAAAATGTCATAAAAATTTAAAGTTGTAAATTTTAGCGTTCCTTGGCAGGTATTACTTTCAAATAAATCATTTTTCTGTAGAGGAAGACTGGGCCTGTATCCCAAATTATATAATCCCAGCATACATTTCCTTATATATAACTGACACTGTCCTAACTGCCTACAAACTGCAGTAAAAAGTGTGTTTTTTTAGAACGGAGAACAATTTCTATTATCGTTAGTGACTGCTAGCGGCAAAAAGGAAAGAAAGGCCCGTAATTTATCAATCACAGCTCGTCTCTCTTCCCTGTGCTCCCAAATATAGACACAAGGATTCAGGAAAAAATTGAGAAAAACCCCCGTTTTCACGGGCACCAACCTTACCGTGACTGCTTTAGTTGCCTCGGGTCCGATAATAACTCTTACAGTTACAAAGGGGGAAAATGGTATTGCATCAGTGGCACAGGGTCCTTTTATAAGTCTGACAGCTGTAACGTAAGAAAATGGCGCATAAAACGATACCATTAAAAGTGAGATCCATAGCAACTTATAGACTGTCTTTTTATACCTTAGCATGTTTCCTGTTTGTTGTCCGATTTCAGCAATCTACCTCGCTCGTCGACGACGCATAGTAACAAGAATCATTTAGTAACAGAAGGTACTCTTGAATATGTGCCAATTTCAACTTCACCTGCACCTTGAATAAAAAAAAAGAAGCATCGATATATTTTTTCGTCGTTTGGTAAAGTAACTAAATGCCTCTGAGATACGAAGTTTATATGATAGTTGTCTCCTGTACAACTTCTGAACTGTGTTTCAACACCGTGGCACCCTTTAGGAGACCTTTATTGACCTTAATTGAGCTTAATTGGGGTCTTCTATTGTTTCTATTGTTTCTATTGTTTCATCAGTGACATGTTTTCTTGGAAACAGTGAGTTCTGTGATGAGGTATTGTATATGTTGTCATGAAGGAATCAAACTGTGCAGGTAGTAAAAAATGATTCTTTCCAAACATCAAAGCAGCGTTAGAAATATCTCGAAAATTAGGAAAGGTAATTATAGATCGAGGTCGTGATTGGCATCATTTTAATTATTTTTTTCTGTCATTTTGCGATTTGTGAATAATTAATTGACTGAGAGTAAGTTCCCATAGCAAAAAGCATATACAATACGTAACCAAATATTTCCAGCTGTCATAGCAACGATCACCATAGCAACAACACAGTCCCTCAGAGCAGTTGCGGTAGAAAGGAAACCGCTTTTTACTGATTGGTCCGTTTTCTGTCCTATGCAGTTAACGGGTTTTATTTCGTCCCTTTAATTGAAAACATCGTATTGTTTATAGCGACGGTAGGAAATCTCTTGGAGAAATAACATTAAGTTGGCCAGGAAACAAATATGATTTGTAAATACAACTATATTATAAATGAGCTTGAAGCTTTGCACCTCGGCGCACTGTGGCTATCGGTGGTGGCTGTTTGTCGGTGTGGCTGTTTGTCGGTGTGGCTGTTTGTCGGTGTCTACTTCAACTGTAGAGATGACTTTATTTGTGAAATCAGAAGGAAATATGGACTGCCGTTTTTCTGGAAGCGAAAGCCCTTGTTTCAACAATGGTGGTGAGTTTTTGGTCTGTGTGGTTGCGTACTGTCCCAATGAGGATTTCCTATGAGCAAACTTGCAATACTAAAAATCTTTTCTTTTTTATGATGATTTGATGTATGATGATTTAATAACTTTGACTCGCACAAATCAACTGAACTGTCGAATTTCCTTTTGGCTTATGAAGTATATTTGACAGGATCTACATATGTTTACTAAAAAAATATTGAATTCAAGAGCACCCACTGATTTTAACTGAAATTACTGCTTCAATGCTTTAGACAACGTTTCACCGAAATTCACGTAAGCATAAGCCGATAGAGGGAAATAATTTTACGGAAATGCCAGTTGTCTTCAAAGTACCACTTGTCATCCTCTTCAGCCTAAGGTCTCTGTTTTCTTCTCCTACGTAATTGGCTAGAAGACTGTATATTCATTTTTTTTTTCTGATAACCCCTTCTTTACTTTTGTTCTTGACAGTTTTACTTGATAAACTCTGGAAAACAAGCAAGCTCTTCAAGTTTCTTCTGGACCATCTCTCGCTGCAGCGGTACCAGTCGATCATTTCATGGGAAGGAGCCGATGGAGAATTCGTGATCCGTCGACCGGACCAAGTGGCTCTTTTGTGGGGAGAAAGAAATTGCAGACCAAACATGACTTATCAAAAATTCAGCCGTGCAATGCGTTATTACTACCACAAGAAAGTACTGACCAAAATTCGCGGTCGAAAGTACGCCTACAAGTTTAACTTCAAAGAGCTTGAGGTACAGTACGGTTACTACAGAAGTAAACCGTATCCTGCTTCTAAGAGTCACACAGAAAGCTATGCTATTCCATCTAGTTATGACGCCTTTCACTATTCAGACTCCATTAACAATTTTCCTGCAGCAATGGGGTTCATTAGTAACAGCAGTTACGGTTATCCCGCCACAATGGAGTTCGCAAGTAATGGTAGGTACGAGATTCCTGCCAATACTCATGGTTTCCAGTTCTTTAAAAACGACGTACGTTTTCAAAATGCAGAGATGTGAGAGAATCCGAAGCTTCATCAGAAAACGTTCTCTCTACTGGTAGACATTAACAGATAAAGAGAGTCTTCTTTTTACAAACTCTTCGGCAATTCATGTTGAGACTCTGCCAGGAGATAATTTGTTCTTCGATGGTCATTGCTGGCTTCAACTTGGAACACAGCTGACGATTATGTTTATTAAATCATAAGAATATCATCTGATAAATTGTTAAGGTAACGACATTTATTTACTCTGACCTATTCAAATGTGATAAAGATGTCACGGAGGAAAAAACATGTCTAAAGAAAGAATTGGTAATTAATTTTGGATTAAACAATCGGAATGCACATAATGCTTCCAGTAGATCTTGTCACTTATGTATATCAAGATAATTACACTACCATTATTTTGGTATAGGTGGGAAAAAGTTTCTTAATCACAAGGGCGAGGAGTGTATCACAATTTAAATTAATATTATTACATGAATAGATGAATACAATAAACCATATTATCATGTAACTATGGTGTTTTACAGGATTTCAAACCCTGAGAAAAAGTCGCAACTAAACGCATGTAAGATTATGTTAATTTTTTTACATGCGTTTAATATTGTCAATCAGCCACTAACACCTAAGTCGCCTTTAATTTCGCACCACTCTGTCATGTTCAGTGATGAATGAATGGCAAAGCGTTCACCATTCTTAATCCAAGGTCCCTAGTCGAAATTTTCTCGGATTAGGGCTGCTAACAACACTGAATGATTCGTATCGTCCACCGACAGCGACGTTCAAAATCTTCCAGAAGCGGAGGAAGGTCAAAACAAAAAAGAAAACCGAAAGTGACTTGTCACAGGTAATGTCATTATTTCCATTCACTCATTAATGCAGTCGATGTTTTTGTCAGGAAAAAGGCCTATGGTGTTAATATAATATACAAAAGATACATATAGAATGTCTCCTCTCGTTTTCAACTCGACAACTGCAGCTAGAGAGTGAGCTGCGCTCACTCTTGAGATATTGAGGTGAACAAGAAGAGAAAATCCAAATTCGTAGGCCCATGTGTTATTCTCTATTTACCAACTTCAATTGAACCTCTTCGGTTTGAACACAGACGGAACAGAACAAAGCGTCAGTACTACAGGAGGAGGGCATTGGGGTCTATTAAAAACCGCAAAACCGTAGAAAAAAAATCATACAAAACCGCGAAACCGTAAAAAAAAAATTGCTCAAAACCGATAACCGCATGCAAAACCATCAAAACCAATAAAGTTTCACATTCCAGTTACCCAAACCCTAATCGATCCAATACAGAGGTGAAAAGTGGAGCAAAAAGAGATTTTCGCAGCTATGAGAGATCTGTGGAGGCGAAAAACTGCCGCTCAGATCGAAGAAAAACCGAAAAACAAAAAAGGAAAAACCGAAAACCACATCGAATATCAAATCCGAAAAACAAATGCTAAAAAGTGGAAAATCTGCAAACCGCAATTAACACTTAAACCCCAAAACCGAAAAACCGATCTAAAAGATTTTCCAAAACCGTAAATTGAAAATTCTAATGCCCCCTCTTACAGAGGTGACTGTTTGATAAAGGTCAATATGACACCTTCGATTATGTTCGTTTAACTGCAAACAGGAAATGTTGTAATATATACCAAAGCTTACCAAGTGATCACCAGAGTGTCTGTCGTTAAGGTTAAGTTAAGGTTAAGTTTATACCGTATTTTCTCTCTATGATCGGGAGTAACAGTTCGTTGTCGGTTTATATCGAAGTGACTTGCGATCAAGTCCCCGTTATGAGCGGTACTATACGGCTATACGGTGCGAGAAGAGTTTTTTTTTTTTTAAACTCTTGGGCACGAGTGTTTCATTGACCGCGAGAAAGTTGGAGGCCTTTAGGGAAGCGTGAGGTCTGTAAAGGGTCTGGGACTGATAAGAGGGTCATACCATTTGCAGACCTACCGCTGGCTCATTTTTCTCGAGGACAAAGAAATAATCATGCCGTAGTGCTATTGATGAGCGAATGCTTGTGTAATTGTGGGATAGTATGGACTTAGAGAGATTTGCTTGTGTTATGGAGGAATCTGTAAGGAGAGGTGCAACTGTATGATTTTAAATAACTTATTTCAGGTTTCCTAATTCAATTATAAAAGAATGCAAGGGCTCTCAGTCTTTACCCTCCAGGCTAAATTTTTACCGACAAACAAGCAAAGAGCGGAAATTACGTAATCGTGGATCTGAATTCTAATTAAACATGCTGAAATAATACAATTAAAATTTTTTTTTTAAATTGTTCGGGGTGAGTATATAGCCTTTCGAGACAACTCTTTCTATCTCAAGTTCAACTTCAGCTAATTTCTGTTTTCGAGTGAAAATGATCGTTTCAAGGTCACCTTTGGTTTGTCCGCTGGATTCCTCCCAATTCTTTGTTAAAAATCGTGCGGTTTTTTTTACCATGATAATTACAAAATGAAAGCCTGCGGATGCAAAATGCGAAATGATTAGATTGATCGCAAATAAACAAGAGTTGAGACCATTTAAAGAAACAAGACAGCCCGAGATGGCGAAAACTAAGCTGCTTTTTTTTCAAATCAAAGGAAAATATCTCAGTAATCATTCAACTGATCTCTCTTTGGGAGTGCATTGTGAGTGATGAATTTGGATCTTGCTATTAAGCACCGAATGTTACTGTGCCGAAGCCCTAATCAGATACACAGCTCACTCAAGTTTTGCGCTCGTTATCGCGAAATTTCGTTACAAATAACAAATCTCATTTGAACACCAGGAGGGGTTTGCAAATTCCCAACATTTATGCAAACCCTTAAGTGTTGCTCGGGTTCTGTTTGAAGACTTTCGAGAATCCTCCGCACCACACGGGTGCTTCGATGACCTAAGTAACGTAAAATTGAAGATATACTCCAGTATCTTTGAATACATTCTTTTAAAAATAACTCAAATCCTCCGCATCACACGGGTGCTTCGATGACCTAAGTAACGTAAAATTGAAGATATACTCCAGTATCTTTGAATACATTCTTTTAAAAATAACTCAAATCTGAAATGTGGTCATTGTGTTTACATGCTCTCATTTCACTTCACCAATCAACCTATGAGAACGAGCCTAAAAATTTTAGATTTGTCATATAAATACTGAATATCTCGTTTTAATACAATGGATGGACTGCAAGTCAATTTATATAAGTATTACTATATTGTAAATGGACACTTGGTCTGAACACTATTACTGACCTTTTAACATAACCTCTTGGGCTCAGCCACCGATATAGATACTTTTGGCTGAGTTTTGAGTTACACGCCTGGCTACATCGAAAGTTGGCAAATGAGCAAACAAACAAGACCCTATTATTCTCGGCCAATCACACTCCATAAGGGGGTAACTACATAAGAGCCACATTGGATACATCTAATCATCTGCTTGACCTAGCACGTTTGTGGACAGTTGGCTCTCGACTTCTCCTAGTGCTGATCGTAATCACTTGCTTTAAAGGTAGGATCAGGGATGCTATTAATTCGTTTTGCCGAGCCCTAGATTAATTCAGTTCTTTGCAATTGCGTGGCCAATATTTAGCAGCTGCATACTTCATAAGGTCTATTGGTCAACATGGGTCAAAAGGGGTATTAAGATCGAAAGAGAGTTAGTGGCAGAGCTGAGAAAGGTTAAACGTAAACGTAAGTTAAAAGAGCTACATGAACAGAAGTCTAAAACCAAAAGAGACTTGGTGGCAGAGCTGGGAGGTTTCGGACTTAAGGTGTATGGGCACGCAAACGTTCTCCGTGCTACCTGGGGAAGAAAACTTAGACTTGAAGCTTTTGCGCCATGATATTTTTAACCATGTAACCTCTATACCTCCTGATTTGGTCCAGTTCGTCATCTCAGTAAAAACTTTTACAATTCTCGTTCGGACTTTTTTTGTTTGCAGGTATTTGCTACAAAATTGTAGCGAGATTGAAATAATATTGATTACGTAATATTTACGTTGTTGTCGCTAATTATAAAACTATATACGGCAAGAGGTCGAGACCTATTTATCAAAATTATGTAGAAAATGTCTGTCGAAAGTCACACGTGATTGTCGAACGTGATTGTCGCACGTGAGTGTCGCACATGCGATCGTAGCCATGAATGATTAGACTACTTGATTACGTAATATTGCCGCTATTGACGCACGAGATTGTAAACACTATTTATTCTCTTGGTTAACGTTATTATTTAAGCACAAAGGGTAAGACCTAAAGCCGAGCTGTCAACTATATGCAAATGTATTTCGAATGTCACACGCGGCACGTGTCTGTTGCACGCGCATGAATGGAGGAGGTAGACTTTGCACTCTGAAAATCTACGCGATCGGGAGCGTCCGGATGGTTCACCTTAGACTTAATGAAAAATTTATATCAATTCAGAAAACTTCCCTTTTTCGCATTAACCAAATATTTTTTTTAGGTATGTGGAATAAATTGATGGCTGACATGCAGTTTCCTTCTACACCTATTTTTAAATCTTATTAAAAACCAAAGGAAAACTGGAGGGAGCTTGCTTATGAAGCTGAGAAAAACCATGCCAAACCAGCACCTCGATTAAGTTCTGTAAAATAAGCTTCACTGAAACTTAAATTTGACTTCCGTTTTGATTTGTCAGGAAATATGTCTCAGATGACTTCGATGAGGTATTTCCTCAAGCCACGGTACCTTGCACGTGTACCAAGACGACTCGAGTCTCAGTTACAACGGCAAGATCCCATCTCCACTCGACTCAAGCCTAAAGAGAAACTTAACATTCTCTTTTTCTCAAACAAGCACAACAGCCTCAGTCAAAGGATGGCTCTGGAACTAAGACAGAGACAACACAACATCACCGTGCATGAGATCAACGAGCCTGCAGAGATGACAAAATTAGCTTTTGATGCCCAACCCGATCTCATTCTTTGTCCATTTCTCACCAAACGAATTCCAGAAGAAGTGTTTTCTAATCCCAACATTCCTTGTTGGATTGTTCATCCTGGAATCGAGGGCGACCGTGGCATGAGTTCTATTGACTGGGCGTTGTATGACATGGAGGACGAGTGGGGAGTAAGCGTCCTTCAGGCGGCCTCAGAGATGGACGCAGGCGATATTTGGAGCACCAAAACCTTCCCTGTCAGGCGCCCAAATGTCAACACACTCACCAAGTCGAGCTTGTATGTGAATGAAGTCACACAAACAGCCGTGAAAGCTACTTTGGAAGCCATAACTAACCTCTTATCGGGGCAGACACCCAGACCACTTAATTACAACAATCCACAAGTGAGGGGAACCTGCCGCCCTAACATGACCAAGGCTGACCGAACTGTGAACTGGGAATTGCCAGCTGACGAGGTAGCCTGTCAGATTCGCATGTCTGACTCAGCACCAGGAGCAGTCGGTCGCTTTAGAGCGAAAGGAGGAGATGGCAATTGGAACTGGACCAAGGACTTTCGCCTCTTTGGAGCACATCTGGAGAAAGGAAGACTTAGATTCCTGACAGGAAAACCTGGTGAAATATTGGGCCAACGCCATGGATCTGTTTTAATCAAGTGCGGCAGGGGGGCTTTATGGGTTTCACATCTCAAGAAAAACAAACTTAAACTCCCCGCCACCATGTGGCTAAAAACTGGTGCCCCAACCGTAGCAGACTCTTTTCCATCCATCCCATACGGGTCCTATCCTAACACAGCTCAGGATATCTGGACAAGTATGACGCCTGACGGCGTCTGCTTTGTACACTTCGAGTTCTACAACGGAGCTATGAGCACCAGCCAATGTCAGCGTCTGGTTTCCGTTCTGCAAAAGGTGGAGGAGAATGACTTTTGCAAGGTAATGGTTCTGATGGGTGGCCGAGACGTGTTCAGCAATGGTATCCACCTTAATGTTATCGAAGCAGCCGAAGACCCAGTTGAGGAATCATGGAAGAACATCAATGCAATCAACGATGTCGTGCGTGGCATCTTCACCAGCAAAAAGATCACCGTCTCGGCCTTACGTGGAAACGCTGGTGCTGGTGGAGCCATGATGGCTTTGGCTAGCGACTTCGCCTTTGCACGTGATGGGGTGGTGCTGAATCCTCACTATAAGCTAATGAAGCTTTATGGTTCAGAATATCACACATACTTTCTGCCAAAGCGTGTGGGTCAAAAAAAGGCGAGTGAGTTATTGTCCAGTGCTGAACCCATCCTGGCCTCTGAAGCCGCTCAAATTGGTTTTCTGGATGGTTGTGTAGGAGACAGCGTCGAAGAATTTGACATGTGGATTAAAGAAGAAGCAATGTACCTTGCAAGACCGTCTTTGCAGCAACATTTTTCCCAAGTAAAGAATCAAAAAGCAAACCCGGAAGTCTTGAAGGAAATTGAGGAATGCCGCTCAGGTGAACTGGCATTCATGGCTAGAAACTTTCAGGATCCTGAGTACCACATGGCCAGAAAATACTTTGTTTATCACTAAGCCAGGCAGTGTGATGTTAATCTGCAGAGTCAAAAGCTTTGCTTCTTTTTCTTACTGTGTGTACTAAGGTCACTAAGACATAACGCTGAACAATTACGGGAGCTGAAAGTTCCGTTCGCTTTTTTTTTCTTAAATCCCTGGGTTTTAGTAGACATTTTCACAGCAGTTCATTTACGCTTAGATAAAAGAATCATTTAAATAGAAGTCAAACGGTTATACTCAGAATGCTTAGAGTCGTAGTTATTTAGATTGCGCTAAGGAGAATGGAGTGGATTCCTCGTGAAAAGGAGGATCAATTAAAAACTGTTACAACCAAAAGTGAGACTGTCGAGGTTTTCTTTCATTTTAAAAAACGTGAAGAGACAACAAAAAATAAAAACTAACCGTGAAAAAGAAAAAGTGGAAGCTATTACAGATAACCAGATAACTTCAGGTTTAAATAAATCCATTTCATTGAAAATTACTTTTTTTCTCAAAAAGCCTTTTTAAAATAGTTCGTATTACATCAAAAAAGTTGAATCAAATGTGAAGTCTTTCCATATTAATGTTTATTCCTGTAAAGCGTTTTCTTTTCGGGATTTTCCCAGACTCGTTTGTTTGATTGAGACTGACGTCATGGTGGTGGTCTCCAGGAAGCTTCGTCAGCTTCTTTCCACTCTATGTAAGCTTGCCTGAAAGGGAAGATTTCTGCAGGCAAATGAAAATAAAGCACGGAACAAGTTTGTCGAAAGTCGTCTAAACACGCCCGTAGAACTAATGGCCTGTTGAGAGAGTATGTTTTTATATCTAAGACAAATGTTTGATTTTTCTTTCCTCTCCTCACCATCTTTGCCAGATCGACTTCACAAACCAGGAAACCAACTGTAAAAAGCAGTCACAACGCAGTTAAAAACCAGTATGGTTGAGATCGTAGAACGCCAGGTCGAGATGGTGATGTAGCTTTGAATCTTCAGAAGATGTTCTATTAGAAAACAAACAAGCAATAACTAAAATAAATCATAACTTGATTTGGCCATTTCTTGCGGATCATGCAGGAATATTTGTGGGGGAATTCACAAAGTTCTTGGGAGTATTTCTCATAAGGCTTTCTGCTTATTGAGTACATATTCTTTGTAAAACTTGATGATAACTTTTACCCTCAAAAACGTACTCGAGCGCAGGTTCCAGAGGTTTACAGCTGCTTTTTATCACTTTCCATGACCAGTCTTCTGACCGTTTCGTTTCCCTCCATACCGTCTCGGCCAACCGTTTTTTCGCCTTTTAGGATTAATCGACGTGCTCTCAGCCAATGGGCATGCTTGAAATTGCATATGCATTGTGAGGGGGATTAGTTAGCCAATTCATTGGCAAGGTGTCATTCCTGCATAAACTATGGATAACCGAAAGCTCAGTGCAGAGTTCGTGCTTCTGCCGTTCCAAACTTGATTGCAATAGGTTCGACTTGTGCACGACAGAAACACGACTCTGATTCAGACGTCGGGTAGCGCCACTCAACATGTTGCGCCATCCGACTCTGGGGCGATGTCGGATTATGAGTCAAAAGTTATTACAGCACTGTGACTGAATAATTTCCACACCGCACTTATTCTGAGGCAAAGGCAATGAAACTAAACAAAAAGCAGGTCTCAGTATTTTGGCCTGGGTACAATACAAAGTTTCCAGTAAACTGGCATATCTGGGTGAGAAAGTGGACATTCCTTGCCAGACAAAAAAAAAAAAAAAAAAAAAAAAGGCAACAGATAAGTGGGGGTGGGGCGGGGAGATAAGGAACCGTTGTTTACCACTATTGGAACTTTATTAAAGAGCTATGGCTTCAGTGTTATTTACAGCACACTAATTAGGAGCCTACTAAATTTAATGGATCCTGATAATTTTTTTCAATTAATTTTATAGGCATTGCTAATAATATCGGTAGCTCCGTCTACACCTACAAAATGAAGTTTGAGCCTAAAAATCTAGAAGACTTACAAAAGAGGTCTTTGTTTCCTTTATAATACAACTAGCCTTATTTGCAGTATTCCACTGGAGGAACTGCTAGTGGTCAACATTATGCCCTTAATTTGAAAGTGAGTGATTTAAATGAATTCATAACTAGGAAAAATGGATTCTAATCGAATTACAATAGTTTAAAATTGCATTTGCAGCCCTTAACATTACGTTTGCAGCCTAATTTCTTCCTAAATGAGTCGAGTAGTAAGGAAAAGCAAGAGGGAATTAATGCTAGTAGGATAGATGTTTGTGCCATTTTTGCCCCTCAATTGTTTGCTGCCATCTTATGCTTTTCAATCCCTTTAACTCTCAAGATCAGATTGTTAATTCTCCTCTCTGACAGCTAAACATTTCCAGGTTAGTAAGTTACAAGAATTTAGTTTTAGATCAGGATAAAAAGTTCTACCTAATAAGTGCGAGTTTCCTCATTACCTGTTCGAAGGATAATGTATGGAAATTATAGGGAGAAGTTATATTTTAATCACTTTTGGGAGTTAAAGGGTCGAAGCTGACTACCACAAAATCAATGAAGAACACTGATCTTTCTTCCGTACTAAAGCCTGAGTTTAATCTCCTTAGGGGATTCAAACCCTACCCTGTTCAGAATCCATGGTCAGTTGCCCCACAAACTAAGAATTTATGATACAAATGTTACTAGGTTTTCTTAAAGCTGATTTCAATACCCTTTTGACATTGTTATGGAGTTATAAGAGTCCAACAAAAATACTAAAATATTCATCTTTAAAAGAACGAAAGTAGCAAATGTATTAGTATATAAGGAAAGCAAAATAAAACATTTAGACAAAGAAATGCAACATTTCTCTTGTTATGACAATTATTATACCACAATTATAAATTTAGTACCTTATGCACGTGTCTAAAGGAAAAAAAGAAACATTACAACTATTCCATGAGGAAGTGCTCCCTTCTCAGTGCAATTAAATAACTTATTTGGCCTTATCAAACTCTAAAAAGGTAATTCACATGAAGTTTTTTTGCTACTAGTCTGTTGTGAACTAAAATTGTTGATGCTCTTTTTACTGGAAGTCTTGCATCTGTGCAGTAAAAAAGAAGAGAAGATTTGTGGATAATTTTCAGTCACACACCATTCTTACTTCCGTATCATTTGATCCTCAGTATCACCTCGTCCCTACCAAAAAGAAAATAAACACATGCAGCACTGAGGCAAGACTGTAGTAACAACAATATACAGTGTACTGTTCTTTTCTCTGTCCTATGCTGATGAAAAGATGGAAATAAACATCTTTCTCTATTTCATCATTGAGCTCAAAATTTACCATCTTCCTTAATCCATTTACGCACATGACACTTTCAACATTGCCGAACTTATCACTATACAGGAGGTGTGTCTCATAGGAACCTAGTAAAAGCCAAGCTCACCAGAGTCTCAATGGCTCAGTGATAGAGCATCAGAGCATGGAACCCGATGGTCTGAGGTTTGATTCCTGGACAATTAAAGTATTTCTTTACCCTATGCTCTTGACCAGACGAAATAAATTCCTTATGTATAACAATCTATCCCATTAACCCCTATGAGTGACCAAGACAGAATTTCTCCTTACAATATCAAAGCAATATAAACCAGAGAAGTGATGAGAATAAAGAAAAAAATATCAAATTGGGCATTATTAGTTAATCCACTACTAAATTCTCCGATCTAACATTATAAAAATTGTATGGGTAACAATAAAGAGAATGACAAATTTGATCTGGGAGTTAAGGGGCTACAGTTGCATTTTGTGGTCAGTGCACTGGACTCTAGGTTGGGAGGTCTGCGTTCAAGACCTAGCCAGGTCAACTGTGTTGTGTTCTTTGGCAAAACACTACACTCTCACAGTACCTCTCTCCATTCAGGAGTATAAATGGGTGCTGGAAAATTGTCAAGGAAGCCTGATAAAACACAGGCGAGTTACTTTGTGATGGACTGGCATCCCTTCCACAAGGGAGTAGTAATAATCCTAGTTACTTTATACTACTTGGAAACTGGGATAAGCCCCAGCTGAGTGGGCTAATAGGCTCATGTACAGACCTTACCTTTTACATTCACATTTCTCTATTCCAATACAATTATCATAACATATTAACCTTAAATTCTTTAAACTGTCCCAAGAGCCCTAAATCAGAAAAAGGTAAAGAAGTCTTACCATACGTCTTCTAACATCATATTTACCAAGGGCATCCCGTGACCTTGGTAGGCTGACACTTAGCCTTGAGTTATCAACTGGGAGTTGTTTTCTATCCATCTAACAAAAACAGAGAATGATTGTAGACATCTGTTAAACATCTGTCCTTATAATTATCAGTATAATTATTACTGGAATATTTCTGATACTTTGAAATAATGTCAAGCCTTTCATTAACCTTTCCCCTCCCAATATCCTTAATCTCACTTCTCCACACGTCTTTAATTATTTCTTTTGGGTTTTAGCTTTGAGAAACTTGTCTCAATAAACTAATATATGTTATACACAGCTTTTGATATTGTTTCAGAAAACAAAAGAAAACAAGTGCAGTAGAGAAGACTGTTGTAAAATTTTTATGAGAAAACAGTACTGGCAGTACTTACATTTGACATAGCATCTCTTGGTAGGCCTCTCATGTCTTTAAAACTGTCTGGAGGATTCATCACTTTCTTCTGAAGATTATCTCTGGAGAGTGGTTGCTGTTTGTTTTCAGTTTCCTCTCCTTCGTCCTTTTGTGGGTCATCTACATCCTTGTCAGACTCATCATCTTCATTACCTACATTCTCATTCTCTTCACCATTTTCATCCTCTTCACCATTTTCATCCTCTTGATCTCTCACATGTTCATTCTTATCTTTTCCTTTCATATCCTTCTCCTCACTGCTGGTAGGAGTTATTTGTCCCTGTCCATTGTCCATAACTTTCTTTTCATTCTCCTCCTGGTTGTTCCTTTCATTGTTAGCTTCATCCTCATTTCCTTGTTGACTGTTCTTGTCACTAACAGAACTCTTTTCAGGTGGCTGTTGGGCACCTCCATTATCTTTAGTCACCACTTTCTCATCTACATCTGATCCCCCAGTGATATCCTGTTTCAATTTATCCAAAATTCCAATGCTTCTTTTCGTTGGAGAACTAGCAACTTCTTCACTTTGAGACTTATCTCCAATCGACTTTATATTCTTTACATCTGAAACATTTGCTGCTGAGGAGGAATTCGCAATCCCAGCTCCTTCCATGTTTGTCTCTAATGTGCTTGGTACAGGTTTCTTTGGTTCATCTGTTTTTTTCTCATCTCTGTCATTGTCCCCATTTTCAGTTGGTTCCTTATTTCCTTCATTATTGGGTTTTGTGGGGACCTTATTGACTGATGGTGAAAGAAAAACACAATACACCTATTTATAGTACTTGGTAATTGAACTGAGTGGAGTGCAATTTGGTCTGAAATCATAACTGTGATTTCAAGATCAAATGAGCACCCAGCACAAGTTTGATATGAAATCATAAGTATGATTTCAGGCCAAAATTACACAAAGTTCAATTACCACTGTTCTACATCCATTTTTAAATAACAAATTTGAGTCCCTCAAATACAGGATTTTTTAGTCCATGTACACATTTATTTGATCCAGTACTAAGCTAGTTTGTAAAACAATGCAAAAGTTTGAATGGTTATTTCATACATGCCTTGAAATCTTATTTGTCATTGTGCCGTGTCTCAGTAAAGCTTTTTCATTGGCTGGGGAAAAGATGGAGTTTGGAGAAAAAAAAATGTAATTCATGAATAAATCCCACCAATGAGAGCCAATAAGATTGCAAAGATCATCAGTGATTTCAACATGGATGCTATATAAAGAAATACTTGCATGGAATGAAATAAATCATACTTAGTAAGAAGTACAAAGGAAATTTCACACGAAACAGTTCTGAAAATTTTAAAGGCATGACGTGTTAAACATGATCAGGAGCACTGTAGGCACCAACATGTTTGACAGCAACAAAGTCATCTTAGGAGAATGGCAGTGGATAGATATACTATGAAGATACACTGTATGTTGGCAAAAAGAAGTAATTGTGTTGAATTATTTTTTTACCTGCTCTATTCTTTAAGTCTTCAAGTTCTGTCTTGACATTTGCTAATTCCTTCTGGTAAAAATCCCTTTAATAAAAAGTGCAATTCAGATGTCAACTGATGGCATGTGCACTTACGGCTGTAACTTGAAGATTCGAGAGAGTTTAAACAACAGTGGTTGCTGATGGTAGGAAACTCAAGGGGGAATTTTTTTTTTAAGAAAAACCAAATAACTGAAGGATATAAAACCTTCCATGCATATAATACTTTGACTTTGGCAACCTATACCAAGTCTCATACATTTAAGTCATATACAATTGATTGTTTTGAGGGAAACATAATTTATTAGATGATAATGTTGCTGAAAATAAAATCGAGTAATACATGAAACACATCCTAAATGTCACTGGTATTCATGTAATGAAAAGAAATTCACCTCTGAGATGTCACCTTAGAAATCTGTTGGAGAAGTGCAGAGTGATTAACCTTAATATCTTGATAGCTTTTCAACAGCTGATCAGCCTTTCCTGTCATGAAAAAAAAGTTTTTATTTGAAGCAGCAACACAACTGTGGATATACATTGCATGACAGCATTAAGTATCACTAACCTTTTAATGTTTTGAGACCTGAAGATGAGCTGTTTACTCCTTTTTTCAGTTTCTCTAACTCCATTAGGTAATTTTGCTTTGAAAACAAAAACAAAAAATAGGAAGTCAAAGACTTAATGTGGCTACTGGTAAAGCATAATTTTTATTATGAAAAGTACTAGAGGTTGCATAAGGTAGTGTTGCAGAATATTAGTCTCGCATGCTAAATGGAAAATCTGCCACATTCCACATATTTATGAGTACCCTGTTCCACAAGAGAAACATAACTCAGTAATGTCTAATTGACATTCAATCAATAATTAACAGTAACAAATAATAATATTCATAATAACAATAATGATAATAAAAAAGGGGCTAGCTGGAAAGCCTCATGGTTCTCCAGTCCTCTCGGTTTCAACAAAGATAAACCTATGCTTTTTTTAATTTCATCTATTAATTATAAATAATTTTCTTAACTTATTGCAATTCCATTTTATGAGACTGGTTTGATACAAAGAGGCATTCTTTGGCATTTTAGGATAATCCATCAATCCATCATTCCTCCATTCCATCATTCTATTGAATAACTCAAGTTACATGTATCCTTGCTCGCTGGATAAATTTAGCAGCTATTTTTGGCAAAAGTTGCCGATTCATACAGAAAAATGCTCTCTTTTCAATGAAAAGAAATTTCTCAAAGCTTCCTTGATGTGTAGGTCACATCTATTGAGATACTTGTGCAAGGAAAAGTTTTGATTTAAATTATGCATCGCTGAATGCCACTTTGGAATTATATTGAGATGTTCATCCTCTTTTGTAGAGTCATTGAAAGAACTGTAGAGATTATCCCTTCAGATCTACATAATTCACTGATTTAAACAGCAAAATGTTCTCTCTTCAGAGAAAAAAAAATTCCTCTAAGTTTCTGGATGCACCAATTACACCTGCAAGGTAAAACTTTTGGTTTCAATCATGTGCAATCCTTAAATGATTGTGAAATGTTAATCATCTTCTGCTGTTTTCTGGAGTGTCACAGCAAGAACTGAAAACATAATGGGCTAGTGGCTATGAGTCAGAAATCGCAAAAGGAGAGAATTCAACGGTTTAACAAGTGGGAATGTCGAACTATATGCATTGCATCAAGATACTCCAAGCCAATCATAACTTATAATTAGCATGCACACATCTCAACAATTGATGGTAAAGGTAGAAATACATGTAGGTGCATAGAGAAAAACTTAACTGAAACACGGTTGATCAGTGGAGAGTGACATGACTTGTATTATCGAGCATACAAATTAACATAACCAGCGACACGTTCTCGGCTGCAAAAAGTAGGTTGCTTAGCTACTGTCAAAATTATTGAGGTCTTTCGTAGCGAACTGGAAGAAGCCAGCACGCGAATATGTTGAAAGAATTCGGATGTGAAAAGTATCTATACATATAAAAGTACACACGAAGATAAGTTTCGTTAAAGAAAAAAAACGTCTCCAATGTGCCAATCGTATGCGGATAATATATGCACACATTTCACCAATGGAGTTTACGTTTTGAAACATTCTACCAACCTCTTGCTGTCGAACTTTTGATAATTCAACCTCTTTCTTTTGCAAAGATTCTGATAACTCAGCATTTCTGTCGTCTTTGGAGGTGATAACCTTATCTTTTTGCTCTTTGTCTTCTTGCAATTGAGTGATTTGGGTTAGTAGAGCAGAACCTTTTTTGTCTGCTGTCAGCTTTCGAGCCGCTAAGACACGTAACCGGTCTTGTAAGACGCTAACATCTCTAAGTAACTTATTATTTTTTGAAGAAACACCCCAGTAGCTGTAGAAGAGTATTATAACGATGACTACTAGCCCGACTAGGATGAAAGATGGACCTCTGCCCGGTCTAAATACTAGGCCATTGGACGCCATGATGAAAGCTGCCAAGAAAACTTACCCAGAGTTCTGTGCGACCATAAGAGGGCTTGATTGTATAATTACGGGTCTCAACAAAATAATTATTCAAATATATTGTACAACCTTATTATTAAGCCTCTCTTTTCTTTTTTTTTTTTTTCCTCACAAGCATATGAATTGGCATTGCTGCGGTTAAAACGCCTCATAAGTTATATTAAGTGCTTGCACTTAACATAAGGTTTTCCCGCTTTGAACAGCTGGCCAAAATTGGCCACGCCCTAACTTAAGTGTTTTGAGTAATATTTTGTCTCGACTTCAAGTGCATGTATCAGACTTCATTGATAAAAAAAAGCAGTGAGAGAGTTTGTATAGGACCACATGATCGAAAAGCAATATCAGCTTTGTTTTGTCAACTTTCGCAAAAAAATTAGAATTGGAAAATCATTCATTTGCTCTTAATTGTCACCACTAAGAAAACTAAAAACACGGAAAAACATGAAGCCGGGTTCATTTTCAAGATTGACGAGCCATGTGATTTTTGCTTGACAAAGTTTGAACAGATGTCGATTCATAGAATGGTGAAGATTCTTAGGTTACGTAAACTTTATCTGTATGCCACTGATAGAGTTGCTTTGTTGTTGTTTGGATGTGATAATGTATTGCTGTTATCTAATTATTATTCAATAATTATTCTTACTAAGGACTGAAAAGGAATTATGTCAGAAAGATATGACTGTTTGCATATCAGGTCGTTCAAACACGGACTGTAAATTGCGTTCATTAAACTATGTTTGATGTAACAATGAAGAACAAGTGCCGAGACTAATCAAATGTTGTTAAATTGCACGAAAAATAAAAAAAACAGCTCTTAATTCATACTATTCAACTTTCGCAGCCATTGCGTAGTCTCGTCTCGCAATGTTGTCTCTTTCCGGTGGAGATGAGAAAGTGCTAAGTGACAAGACAAAAGTACGGCTGCGAAGGAGACTGAACATAAACAACTAAAACACTAGCAATAACTTAGAGGGTAGTTCGGTTGCTAAGT